>NC_089206.1:1398602-1482095 GCF_963930695.1 Labrus bergylta
AGGGGACGGTAACAGCTAAGTATGGAAGTTGAAAGTGTTGTTGGGTACTTTGAAGGGTCTTCTTCCAGCTCTGTGTGTGGAGGAGGGGGTGACGCTGTGGAGACCCCCGGGGACTCTCTGACGTCATAGCTCTGGACTGTTTGAGGTCAAAGGTCAACCACAGGACAGAAGGATCATGTGTGACTCACAAAGACAGCTTTGTTTCCTCTGTGTCAAACTTCAATCTATGCTCCTCTAATGTACAGCTTTCTTCTTCTTCTTCTTCTTCTTCTTCTTCTTCTTCTTCTTCATTCTTCTTCTTCTTCTTCTTCTTCTTCTTCTTCTTCTTCTTCTTCTTCTTCTTCTTCTTCTTCTTCTTCTTCTTCTTCTTCTTCTTCTTCTTCTTCTTCTTCTTCTTCTTCTCTTCTTCTTCTTCTTCTTCTTCTTCTTCTTCTTCTTCTTCTTCTTCTTCTTCTTCTTCTTCTTCTTCTTCTTCTTCTTCTGTACCTTTAAATATGTAAATGAGCTGTGTCTGACCACGCCCCCTCTCTGGAAGGGCTTGGGTGTACTCGGTCTTTCTCGCTCCATGTCCTATTGTTTACGGTGAGAAGGCAGACTCAGAGGGCAGAACAAACACCTAGCTGTGGGAGTGTCACCCACCTGGGGGAGGGGCTACTGCCCTTTGTGATGTCATGAAGGGAAAATCTCCAAACTGCCTGTTTGAGCACACATTTTCTGAAAAGTGGAGCAGGCAGAAGACGGAGAGGATGGACTTTTCTCATTATTGGGGGGTTTGTAGACAGACTAGAGACACATGTTAGAGGAACATGGAGAAGAGGATTTTGATGTGACCTTTAATAACAGTTTGAGTTGTCTAGCTTTTGATCATCAGCACCAGAATAAAACTTTCATATTCACTGTGCTGCAGCTTGAGGTGAAGGTCAGGTGTTCAACATATTAACTCACAGAAAATCACGTTTAATAATGGGACACATTTTCAGTGAATCATCAAACAGCAGAGTGAAGCCAGATTCTTTTTTATTGTTTCTTTACCTTCAGGAGTTCAAACACACGACTAAATATTCAGCTGACTCCTCTGTGTGATCATTTCATGCTACATTTTCTCGTCTCCGAGTGTTTTAATCGTGAAACATTCACCAAATAGACAGGACGACTGAAATTAAATCTGGAAGCTTGTCAGATCTTAAATTCAGTGCGTTTGAGGAGAAAGAAAGATGAAGTTACGGCACTTTGCACATCTCCATTATGAAGAGCAGACGGTTTAGAAAGAAAAGAAAAAAAAGAGAGATTAAAAATCACTCTTTGGAGTCAGATTGTAGTTCTCGTAATCTGTCTTTTCTCAAGATCGACTTATGAAGGTCTCTGCCTCATCTCAAAGGCATTTTGACTCAGACTGGGAGGACTCCAGGTTTTAAATCAAGACCGCAACTGATAGGATATTGTTCCAAGTCATTACTCTGAGTAGAATGAAAACACCTCTTTTTAAAAGATCAAAATAACTTTAATTCATGTTTAGTTTGATTTTTATTCCCCTGGTAACAGATGCAACCTTCTCGGTGTTACGTTCTAAGTGAGGGATGATTTTTCAGAGATATTTATGGTCTTGGTCTTGGTCTTTACTCGGCCCCGACCCCTAAATGTTTTGGTCTTGTCTCTGTCTTGGAGTACTCTGGTCTTGGGTTTGTCTTGGTCTTGACTACACTACTTTGGAGAGTTTAAACGAGAGGGTTCATTCTGAAATAAGTGAAAATTCTTTCTAAAAATTCAGATTATTTAAGTTTTAATGAAGAGACGTGGAGTTGTTCTGTTTCCTGTTGGACAGGCGGGTGACAAACACCAGCAGTTAGCTTGTTCTAAATTATCATTTTTTCTTTACAACAAATGTTAAGTTATCAGGTAGCTCGCAGTAAACGTTCACACTACATCCTGCAGTGAGTGAGAGCTTCTGGCGGCGATGAGCCCAGGAGGAGGGGGAGGGGCTCAGTTTGAACATTTTCTTTACAAGCCGTCACAAACATTTTTGCTGACTCCACCTTTAAATTATTCCCCCCCCCCCCCCCCCCCATGACCGTCTGATGGAGGACGCGTTGATCTGCTTCACCCTGACACATCCCAGCTTCCGTCCACATTACCTCCAACGTTGTTTATTTTCAGAACACATAAAAAAAATGTGACTAACAGTACAAACATTTGTCCAATAACAGCAGAGACTTACATTAAAGTAGAACAAAAAACAAAGCTATGAAAAAAAAAGTATCTGTTATGAATAAGGCCATCGATAAAGTTATGTACTACAACAAGAACATGTCGTCATCGTCTACGGTGTGTTTCAATGACTTACAAACATGTCAAAGAATGACACGTGACAGCGGTCTCAGGTTAGATCCACGACGTACAATATGAGTTTTAAGATCGGGGATGGAAAGAGGGAGAAGGGGGGGAGGGGAGGGGGACACCTGTCTTACATTCCCAGAAAGGAATATTTAGATTCAGTGGAAGTCTGACTCGTTGCTCCCACTTTGTTTCAAACTAAAATCAGTAATCAGAGCAGACTCGATGGGTCCGGCTACATGTAGAGGACAGTCAGAGCTCACAGTGTTTGGATCGCCCGGCGCCCCATGAGGAACCAGTTTTATTTGGGGCTGGGGGGGCAGATTAAGGGCCTCTGGTATGAAAACAGTGCATGTGCTTTAAAAACAGACGGTTCCAGAAGACTGAACGTACAAAAATATCACCTGTGATTTGGCAGCTTGTAACTGTTTTTGCACGTTTTTTTTTGCCAAACACCTGACATCAACTTCAAGGTTTTAAGCCACTTTGCTGGAATTTTTAAGAAGTGCACATTTAAGAAAGCCTGCAATGTGAACACAGTGAGGTGGAGAGGGGAGGGAGAGCCCTTTTTCTCTACTGGTGTGGCTTCAGCACACAAATTAAAATCTGGTTGTAATCGTTGAGTGACACGAGGGGAAACAAGCGTGCAAAGACTGACAGGCGGCGAAAACAAAGAAAAGGGAAAAACAGGACAAAAAAAGAAATCAGAATGGAGTGTGGGGGAGGGGGGGGACGTGATAAAACAGTAGCATAACATTTACAAAAGCTCTTCTGAAGCTGAACAGGACAAAAATCAACAAGGTGTTCTTGGTGGGGAAAAAGGCAGAGAGAAGACCCGGCTGTCACGTCGTCCCAGAAGGAAGCCTGCGTTTTTCGTAAAAATCGAGGAGTTCCAAGGACATTTTAGTGCATGACTTACAAAGTTCAAAGTTCACTGACTTCTTATTAAACGGAGCAGAAGGCGCGTCGAGATATCAGAATGTTAAACTATGATACCACTGCATCAAAACTACAAGTCCAAGGCACCTGATATTGGTTCATTTCAATCATGCAGTCAAACTCGTGCACAGTCTGAACTGCACAAACACATCGGCAACTTTCAAGTTCCTACAATGCTGCCCGTGCTTTTGTGAAAGTTGGACAAAGTCTCTCTAATGCAGCCGTCAAATGGAATAGATGAACTTCTGTACTTTTTAAAATACTATTGGTCAATAAAATAACTTTTATTTTATTCTTTTTAAAACTGGTGGTGTTGAAATGTATTGAATATTTGGACGTCACTGAGCAGAGACGTGGACGAGAGCTTAATTACACGTTTGCACGGTTGTAACAGTTGTTGCTACCCACATGGAGTGACATTAAAACATCTTTTTTAGGATGAAGATGCAGGGTAAACTCAGAGCCCAGAAACACTTTCAGCGAGCTGACTCACAGCGTTACTGGAGGGATTCTGGAAGCCCGCTGCATCGAGGCAGACACATGTCATCCTCTCAGAAAAAACACAATCGGTAGTTAGCGTTAATAAAAGTGAGAGCAGCTAACAGAAAAACTTCAATGCACCTCAGAATTTGGATCAAAATGAAGCGACACTTTGTTTTATTTGGGAATGTTTGGACTTCCTTGGACTCGCTCGTGTGCCTGCGTCTTCCTCTTAAAGAGTCAGAGTCAGCGTCAGCAGGCGAGGCACAGAAACAACCAATCAGGGTTGGTCTGGGACGAAGTGATGATGCGTGACAGGCGGGTCTTCAGAGGAGGTTCTTCATGTTTGATTTGTTTTCAAACTGATTATTAAACACACACATAACCACACACACACACACACGTTACACACAGTCAGAGAACATCACCGTGTTTTCACACTGAAGTCCATTACAAAAACCAGATTGGTACTGCACGGTCTGGTTTAGGGAGGGGCGGGGTTACAGGCAAGGGAGGGGGGGGGGGTTCTTACAGAGTGACAGGAGAGTTTGAAGAAGAGGCAGTGACCGAGGCGTCGTCGATTATCGTTAAAAAGGTGTTTCAGGAGAGGAGGGGCTGAGGGATGGAGGAGGAAGTCCAGCAGGTTGGGGGGGGGGGGGGGGGGGGGGGGGGTGGGGACGACCCACAGTCGAGATCACGTTTGGTGCTGGGTATAAAACCAAAGTGGCCGTCTTGGCTTGATGAGAGATCTCGAGGCGGGGTTGAAGACCACGGCGTCTGAGTGAAAGCTTCTCGCTGTCTCGAATATTAAAACTCCTCCTGCTCCTCAGCGTCCGGTATCACGAAACCATCCTGAGAGAGAGAGAGAGAGAGAGATGAGTCTGCATTTCATTTATTCATCAAGCTCTTCATCTCTTTGGAGCCAGAAACCAAAAAAATCAGACAAGGACGAGTGAGCGATGGTTAGAAGTCTAAAAGCCGTGCACGCCTAAATCACTCGGTACGTTTACTCGTTAAAGATCGATTCATCGCGTTAGGACAGAAGAGATCCACGGATTCTAATCGCTTGAAAAAGTGGAATTTCTCGAAGTTGGACTAAAGCATCTTGATAACGCAGCTGGGGGTCGAGGGTTGAGGCGTTCTGAGCGCCCTCCACAGTTCCTGCGCCTGGCATAAATACAAGGAAAACAAGACGCTGTAATCAACATGGCGAGCACTAGAGTGAGAGACTAACATGTGTGAACAGACGAGGAGACACGTCTCATGTTGTCAGCTGGAAAGTTTTACACATTTTCACCGTTTAAAGAAACAACCAGTTTGCCTCCAGTTAATTTTTTTGACGTTATAGGTCAACCCGAAGAAGGTCCAACAGTAATGAGCTGAACGGGGGAATATCGCCACCTGCTGACGTGGAGTCAGACATACTTCTCTCTAGAAATCTATTCTTCCCTGGGAGCTTCTAAAATCTGGGATAAGGACAACATCTGATTAAATTCTTAATTTTTTGCACTATTCACCACTGCACTGTTTCATATTTAGTCATGTAAATATTAGTCTTTTCTTATTCTGTTTATTGTTGATATTTAATGTTGTACCTGTACATAAGAGAGCACAGTTCACCAAAGTTAAATTCCTTGTGTGTGTAAACATACCTGGACAATAAATCTGATTCTGATTGAGCGAGAACCGAAGCTCAACTTAAGCGTGCAGGTAAACGTACCGAGTGTGGAATAACTACTGGATTTAAAAAGACACTGAAAGGGGATGATGTCGTCTTCTTCTTCTGTAAGGAAAATCTAAAGCATCAAATCTTTACAGGAACTTTTCAAAGAGCAATTTATTTCTTCCTAAGAATTTATTTCTAGGACACTAAAGTTAAAACACTCAGTTCAATCAATCGATGCTAACAAGTATAAATACGATTTTTGCAGCTCTTACTCGGGTTAGTTACGTATTAGGTTTTGTTAAGGGTCATTTATTAGTGTGATTGGGTGTTTATTAAGGGGGTGTGGCCACATGGAAACAGACAGTGACACTCATGGTTCATATAAACACCTTGTTAGCTCATCAGACAAGAATCCCGGCCTGAGCTCAGCGACTTTTAGTTTGTCTCCTGCAGGTTCAACGACAGACAGAAAGTGCGAGTGTAGGCTTTAGTGCAGTTTAACGATCACAACACAGCTCCTCATCTAAAGCCTTCCTTAGAGTTCAGTACATCACAGTTTAGATCTGGTTTTCTGCATACAGGTCACGGGAGGGGTCAGTACAGTTATCACACCCACAGTCAGCGTTCAGCCTCAGTGAGGGAGCCGCATGCCATTCCTCTGCAGGAATTCACAACGGCATCAGCAGTTGTTAAGAGCAGAACAAATGGGCTTTAATCCAGTACTGAGCTAAGAACAGATCACAACATTTTGTTTAGAGGGGGAGGGGGGGGGTTAAAGATAAGGCCGGTAGTTCCCCACAAACTGTAAACTCTTAAAGATTGTTTACAGATTGATCTGTGTTTAAAAACATTATTTTTTTAGATGAAATTAAAGGAAGAATGTGCAACTTTCTGATCCAGTAGGCGTCGCCCTTGAGCTCCAGCATGAAACCAAAACAAACTTCCTGTTAGGGCACGCCTCCTCCATACTGCGGACAAAATTGCCCTTTGCTCGATGTGATGCCTGTGGCCTGCATTGTTGTGTTAGCATGCTAATGTTAGCGCTCTTTAGTTAGCTCGTAGCTTCACATTGTTGTGTTGGCATGCTAATGTTAGCGCTCTTTAGTTAGCTCGTAGCTTCACATTGTTGTGTTATCATGCTAATGTTAGCGCTCTTTAGTTAGCTCGTAGCTTCACATTTCATGTAAACTGACACAGAATGAGCGTGATCTAAAAACTCTTACTAACATCCAAATAATCAGTGAGTATGTTCTTCTTCTTCTCTCTAGTTCTTGACTAAAACAGCTTTTATACACAAGGGGAGGAGCCGGCCGTCCCGTCCATGTAAACACGGCGCTGACAACAACACAGCCAGCGGGACTCGAGCTTCTCCCTCATTGTAGACAGTCAGGACTCAGAGACACATTTACACAGGACAGACTTTATGATTTATTGATGTGGAACATGTCGCACACTCTTCCTTTAAGACGTCATTCTAAATAATGTTCTGTTTGAAAAACATGATTAATAAATTATTTTATTGAGTCATTTTTTTTTTTTTCTTCTTTGTAACTTTCATCATTGAAATAAACCATCAACTTGTCGCTCTACAGAATAAACTTCAGCATCACTTCACTCTCCTAACAGCGTTAGCTCGTCTTATTAAAAACAGGTTTCAGACTCACGTCTGTGGCGTAGAGGATGTCGATGATCCTCTGCAGTGTCGGGTCGCCCTCTCCTTCCTTCTCCTGGCAGATCAGCTCGATGTTCCTCAGCTTACCGAAATAAAAATCTCTCTCCTTCTCCATGTCCTGAATGGTCGACTTCAGCATGTCCATCTTGGAAGAAAGTAAAGAAGTTTTGTCTCCACTCCTCCATGACGACACAAACACTAATGACTGTCACGTTAGAATATTTGCTAGCTGCTGTTATGCGTTATGCTAACCTCGTTCATAAGCTCCGCCCTCTCCTCGTCGCCTCCTCCCATCCCCGGCTTCCTCGCGCTGACGTTAGACAACTTGGGCGCTACCTTGGCGACAGGCGGCCTCTGAGGAGCTGAGGACACAACAAATAAAGACGTTCATAAACAAGTCCCAAAGCAGTTTGAACCGGTCCGACCCAGCAGACTAACCACAGCTCTGACCTTGACTGAGGGCCTTCTTGGGTGGTTTGTTGAGCGCTGACGGGGAGGGTCCTTGGGGCATGGCGTCCTGGCCCTGCCTCGCCTCCACCGGGTCGTACTCCTTTCCATCGTAGTTGGCGTCAAAGAACTTCTTGAACCACTGGACGAACTCAAAGTTGTCCTGGAACTTCCCCTTCACCAGTTTGTCTACTGGAATGATCTGGAAGAACACGCAGAGAGGGAGAGTAAAGACCAGGATGTGCGGGCGTGCATCGTGTTTAACAAGCTTTCATTTCTCTGTTATGAGTTCTTCTGTCTGGTGTCATGACATGTTCAGGATCACTGTCACTACAGGGCATACACTCATCTCTACAATCAACCCTTTTAAGGACCTGGCACTGCTTCATAAAACAAAACCTGAAACTATTCATTCTGCATTAACTGAAGAAGCTGTTGACACATAATTGACTTTAAAGTTGACACAGAAAACTTGTTAGGATGCGGTTCAGTTGCTTATTTAAACAACGAGCAGTTACAGGAACTCCTGAGGGAAAACCTTAACGCTCCACAATGTTCACCAGTTGTTCAATAAAACAACAACTGCCCTCCTCGGTGCATTAAACACAAATCTGTCCAGAATAAGAAGCGTCAGCGTTAAAACAAAAAGAAACAAGCTCAGCAGTGAACACGATTAATCAGCAGTGGAGGAAGCCGACATTATCGGACAATACTCGCTCACAAAGCTCCAACGAGGCCAAAGTCCGGCCTGCCGACACAATGCCGGGGTTTATAACTCTGAAGGGCAGCACACTGATGTGCCAAACATGTTCGAGTGTCTGTAACACACGTCGCACTGTGCAGGCGCTTCAGACACAGAAGCACACATCTGCAGTAAAGAGTTAAAAGAGCCGGACAGCAGGAAGGAAGCTGCCCCATGAATAAGTTATAGGAGCTCCGTCGATAGTCCTGCAGGCTGCTGCATGTTCAGTCTAAATACAAATGATGACTAAGCTGCATCTGCCCGGCCCTGGATTAATGTGCGCTGGCCTTCTGACAACAAATACTGAGACAAGTTGTTCTGATCTGCAGAGGGTTCAAAATGATTTAACTTTAGAAGAGACTAAGAGGAAGAGACTGCTTTACAGGGCTGTCACGATACCACAATTGTATTCTTCCATATGATACTGGTAAAACTCAAACACTATCAATACTGTTTCCATACCACAGCAACAAAAACTGATGTCCTAGGCAGATGAAGAAAACAAGTTTAACATCTTTGAGAAGTGTCAGGATTTGGACCTGAATGGACCACAGCGACTCTCTCTCTTTTGCTTGAGGAAACTTTTGGTTCAAATTATGATTGAAGCTTTGGTACTTATCGATACTAAAATGGGAATATTTTATCGTTTTAAATCAAGTCAGATTTGAAAATGTTTTGATTTATAGCCTTTATTTCCTCTTATAGTTTAACATTGATAGACTTGTGAGAGAGAGAAGAGGGAAAGTGATGTGATAGAAAAGTGAAACTGTTAACCTAGAAGGACACATCAAAAGTCTCCCTGTGGGATCAACTGAGTGTCTCCTCTGATACACGCCTCTGTTTACGAGGCAGCAGCTGGACTTTGAGTATTTCAAATAAAACATTTGCTCATGCTAGGTGAACTAAACCCCGCCTGCGCCGACACACAAGTATTGAATTTGAATTTTGGGCACTGAATTTGAGTAATGTTTATTAAACAGACATACACTGAGGAAACTGAACAGAAGAGTAAAAGACGAGCTGACAAAGTGACTCATGATCAGATCAGCTCAGCTGGTTGGGAGGGGCTGACGCATCACGCAGCAGGAAGGAACAACAGATGATGTTACTATTAAAACATGACATGAAGCTCTGTTTGAACAATCAGCTGTGAATAGTTTCCTCTTCACATAGTATCACATCATATCAGTTTCAAACTCCTAAGGCTTCTAAGATCTGACACATTTGTTGTTGAAATTGTAATTTTGAAGCTACAACAACTCGAAGCTAGTCGTCCTTTAGTTTGAGATTTCACAGCTCATATACAATGCTGTATTTTCTTTAGGGTTTTTATGTTTGACGTTCCTCCAACAGCACTCTGCAGCTTTAAATATCACAAGGCAACATTTTTGGACTAAAGCAGCAAGTCAGTGAGATCATGAGGTGCAGATGATACATCACATTGTGAGCGAGCTCAACCTAATCTGTTGGAAAAGTTAACAGAACTGAATTTCATAACACATTTGAAGATTATTTTTTTACTTACTTTGTCAACTGCCATCTTTTTGAAGGACAGCTGCAGGAGCTTGTAATTATGGATGTATTCATGCTCCAGCTTGGCACCAAATTTAACTCTCTTCAGAGGCACTGAGTTGGGAAACAGCATGTCCATGAACTGGCAGTATGCACCACCTGGAGAAAAAAAAACACACAAAGTACCAAAAGTTTATATTTCATATATCAAGTCCTCTGATGTCTCAGATACAGGGAGGGGCTGAGTGTTTGCTGCATGTTTAAAATCAGGAAACGCCTTCAATGTAAAAGAAAACTTGGAACGAAGCAGCCATAATTCCAACTTTGAAACAACCCAAACCCTAATACCACTGAACACACATCATCAAGTGTCGTCTGATTTTTGTATTTAATAAAAAAGCTCAATGTGTAGCTGCACTCATCGTCCAAAAGAAATCTGAGAATGATCGTAGTGGTACATCCTTTACTGAGGACATTGACATGGACTTGAGTATCCCAGTTTGATTCGGGTTTTTGTGTTTGATCATGTACAAATTATATTCTGATTTCAGGAAAATCGGTATAAGCCCTTATCCTGACTTTTAGAAACCGGACGTTGCTAACCTGGTGAGCTCTGAAAGAAAATTGGACACTGTGTCATGTACACCCCTTACACGGTTTCTGACAGGAGCCGACTACCTGCGCAGGTGCGGCCTCAGCCAAGTGACGCATTAGCAAAACAAATATGGCGGCGGCAACACGAGCATCTTACTTCTAGCTACGAAGACAATGAGTTTTGTTTTTTAGTGATGAAAGAATGAAATATAATTGGAAGTTTAGATGAGAGAAAGCATTGAAATGATGACCTATTCAAATCTGTGGTGAACAGTCTGCAGGACGCCACAGTTTGTTTTGTTAAAAATAATCCTCACAGAGCCGGAATACTATTAGTTATAATGTATACAGGGATGAATAACCAGGTTTCTGTGTGTGCATGGAAACACCATATCCTGAATATGATCAAAACCAGGATGAGGCTCATAACCACACTCAGTCTGCAGATGAAAGGGGAACCAGACAATCGATGGTAAAAAGAAAATCCTTTACTTTTGTTAAAGGTACTTCCCCTTCAAAACACAAGATTTAGATATCATTTATTTTATATACCGCTGAAAGAAAACCCTTTTGATTAATATATCTTTCAACCGGGGATTAAAGGGACAAGCTCTGCAGGCATTCACTGCTCTGACACGCCTTTTATTACGCACCAAAAAAAAACTAAGAGTTGGATATTAACAAGCCAGAGAAAAAAATCTGCAAATGTACAATACCTGCATGCACATGTAGACATGTGTTTAATAACGGACTGAAGGATGTTGGCGGTTCAACAGAGTCAGGAAATAAGACGACATGTTCCTACAGGAGGCCTCCGTCACACGTTGTTAGATTTGATATTGTAAATACACTTTGTAGCTCTGTGACACTTCTCGTATACGTCAGATAAGGTCAACAAAAATGCTCTTTATATTTTGAGGCACTTTGTCTCCATTTATTGAAACTTTTGCAGATGCAGCTTCTCTTCAACTGCTTCACAGCCCGTCCTACACCGGCCACAGCTGATCCATCTTGCAGCACCAGCCTTGCAGGCTTTGCTTCATGCATTCATCAAAAAAAAGAGAAGCACCTAGAGGTCAGGGTTCAGGCTGCTTGTTACTGTCAAACTGTTCAGATCAGAACTCTTTCAAAGTTTTGAGAAATAGAAGGAGCCCTCTTCTTTGTCTTGTGTTTGCACTGAGATCTGAGGGCTGTCGTGGTTCTAAATTTATTGTTTGAAGGACTGTTTTGGGCTGACATTAGGTCCACCGTGGTTAGGTTAAGCAATCCCCAACTAGACCATTTAAATCTCGATTTTGGGCTTGATCCCTTGAAAATGGTCTACTGTGTTGTCAGCTTTAGACATCAGAGCAGGTACCCTACCAGTACAGGATGAACCCTGATTGATGAACATATGGGCAAATGAAGCACAGGAAATGGACATCTTTTAAGATCTTGATCATAGTTTATTTGATACATCCCTCACCTTCAGTATAGTTAACATAAAAACACGGTGCGCAGTTTTCTGGCTGTGATTAATTACAGCTACAAGTTTAATCAAAGCTGCACCTTTGATGAAACAAAGCATTTAACTTCAAGGATATGTTTCACTGTTTTCATGTGATAATAACAAAAGCTTCAGTGTTTTATTGTCACGTCAACACACTCAGCGACGCCTGCCCTACTGATCCCCAACACCACACAGTCGTGTTAAATATCATCATGCTTACATCGTTCCCCAACATGATCATCGGGCTGTTTCAGGACGTCTGACAACTATCTGTTTATTGAACAGATCTTACCTGAGCACAACATTTCTATCTTGGTGAGGTTCATCTGTAGAGACTCATTGATCCACTCCAACATGTCGTGGCGACTTAAATTATCGCTGGTCACTGAGGTCGAGTACACGTTCACAGCCATGGTCAGTCACCTGCGGACACAAAGCAGAGAAACATTAGTGTGAAGAAAGTTTTCTCTGTTGTTTTTAAAAAGGCAAATGTCACAATAAACTAGTTTGGTAATTTCCACATCAACAGGGAAGTTACTTTTCTCTTTTTATGCTTAATCTGAAGCTGCAGCTCAGTTTTTCTCATCATGATGAATCTGCTGAGAAGTTTCTTTAAGCTTTTTTGTATTTCAGATCGTATCGTTCAGTTTGCAAAGGTCAAACCAACTTTCCCCAGCAGCCCAAATCCTCAGACTGTTCAAGAGCACAAAAAACAACAGGAGCAAATAATCACATTTAGAAAGCGGAACTTTGTTGACTTCCTGAAAAATAAGAGGACCAATTGTTCAAGAACCAAACTAAAGTTACGTAACAGCTGAAACCTTTATTCACAGTTCATGCTCAGGCTCATCTCCAGAGCAGGCAGGGCAAGCTACTTCCTCAACAGCTGAAAGTAATACCTTGAGGCCTCAATTTATTCAAAACAGTGGTTTAATACGTCAAAACAAAATGAGCCTTATCGTTAGTGAACAATGAGTGGAATCATTTTACACGTTCTCTCGTTTCTTGTCTACACCTCAGGTGTGAAATTGCTTTGACTGAGTACCATCTCTGTTGGTTTGTTTATATCCTGATCATTTCCTGTATCTCAACATTATTTCAAACAGGAAAACCTGAATGAATTCGGATAAATTAATGCTTTAATGAATTATATGAGCGGCCTGTCATTCTACTAAAAATGTTAATCTTCGATATGATATTTTAAAATGATATTGACACCCGTTTCGATACCATGGCAACACCGAGGCCCCTAATATTAAGTAAGGCCCCGTGTCCACCTAGCTTTTTTCTGACCGGCAGCATCTTTTATTAAAGAGAGAGCATTCGCAGCATTGGAGTTTTTTTTTTTTTTTTTTTTTTTTTTTTTTAAAGTGCTTTTCTGGTTTTGGAAGAAACACATCTCACACACGTATTGTGTAAAATATGAAGAATAGCTGATAGAAATAAAAAGGGAATTACAGATGATTTGCACTCTTTAAAATGTTGTTAGTTAACTTTACTTCAGTTTGTTATCTTCATACTGAACAAGGTAATAATAACACAGCTTCACATCACAGATACTCTGGCTTTGGTACTGATTGTTGCTTCTATTTATATTTAATTCTGTCTATACTTCCTACAGCTGTGTTTAAAGGGCAACTGTAACAACCAGATCTCCCCCAGGACTAATTAACTATTTCTGATCCTGTAGACAAAAGGGGGGTTGACTGGTTGCTCACTGTGGTTGAGGTAGATGAGTAATTGTAAAATAAATAAATTACTGATTGTTCTTTTGGAAACAGGGATAAATATTATAAGGAGAGGAAACCAGGCACTCCAATCAATATTTATTTTTAAATGAGTAAGGAAATACTTAAAAGGCCTTCATTATTTTTATTTATATATATATATATATATATAACAGCTAAATAATTTAAAACGTAAAAGATATTTCTGATTTTACCATTTTCTGATATTGTGCAAGTCTAATGTTTACATAATAATGCAGACAGCATTTATCTGGTTTGAGTTTCTCTATTGTTCACATCACAAAATAAATACAGATAAAAAGTAAATCTCAATATCAGTTTTATCTAAAATCATGCAGCTCTAATTTGGATTCTAAATACTTACTGTAAATAAAACAATAACTAAAACCGTATATAATATATATCATTAGAATATATATTCATCTACTGTATTGTCTATTTTATATATTTGTGTTGTTTTTACATTTATAATTATTTAGATGTAAGAATGCAACATGGTGACCTGAAATATGGCTCTTGTATTAATGTATGAACCTTTTTATGATAAATCTTTAATTAAAACCTAATCATTAGATTGTCCAGTAATGAATGTGATGGTTTCTGTATCACTGTCCCGGCTGGATCAGTGAAACTGGGCCCGGTTAGAAACGGAGAAGCTAACGGTAGCGGCGGTTAGCCAACAGGCAGGCAACTCATGCTGCATTCACGTCCTGCTCGGACATCCCAATGGTCCAGCTGGAAACGCATGCCTGCACCTCGCAGGACAATGTAAGAATATGACAGACACACTTTGTATGCTGCTGAATTTTCCACCCACCCTTTAAAATCCTCTGCAGACACGAAAGAGCCAAACACTGGTCACAGGCCATATTAACGCAGGTAATGAAAATGCATCTTTTAGTGTTCATATATGTCTTTTGTAATGTCTTATCTGGACCGTGAGTCTGTATTTACTTAATACGAATTTAAGATACGTTTTTTTATGACAGATCTGTCCCCAGAAACAAGACTACCCGTTTTGAAACAGTTCTGCAAGGTGCATTTAATTACCGTTGTTCTGTGCCCAAGAGCTGTAAGTACTCATTAAGATAACAACATGACATTTGTAACATATATATACAGCTGCAGTCATTGTCAGCAACTAATACTGACAGCCTCTTCCCATGCTTTCAACAGTTAAAGTTGTGATTCCGACATAATTTCTGAAAATCACATTTTTCCGATTATTTTGGGAGAACTTGAACGCACGGTTAGCTGCCTGAATAGCTTAACTAGCTCAGCGATGTGGAGGCTACTCACACTAAACTGAACCGTTACCGACTGATAACCGGCACAAGTGGCGGAAACTTGACTGTTATTACCGTCAAAGATGTGGTATTAACTGAAAACGTTATTAATCACTGGCTAAACACGATCACCGGCTCATTTGTGACAGTTTTAGTCAGAGGCAGTGGGACGTTTCCCCCGCCCTGAACCGGAGCGAGCAGCCCGCTAGCTGCTGTTAGCTGCTGTTAGCTGCTGCTAGCTGCTGTTAGCTGCTGCTAGCTGCTGTTAGCTTCAGACAAACGAGACAAACTTCCAGACACGAGGAGTTTGAAACGTCACTTAAACTGATTTAAACTCACAAGTGGGACAAACAGTTAACGACTCCGAGGTGGGCTTAACTCGGATGCAAACGGCCACATCCCGGTGATGTTCCTGCTAATCAGCAGCTAGCCACAGCGGGGCTAACAGAGGCTCGCCGTTTTACACGCCGGTAAATACCGTTAAATGTCTCCGTGTGCAGGAGCCGGTCACCGTACCTGGAGTTGATTTGCCTTCACGGTGGGTTTATTTATGTCGGCTGTGACTCTGAGTTATAAAAAAAGACCTCTCGTTATTCGCCACTTCTGCTTTTCTTCCCTTCGTCTTGGCACTTCACGTTCACTCTACCGGCAGCGGAAGAACCGTTTTGATGACGTAACGGTTAACGCCTAGACGTAACGACAGCGTGATGAGCGTAACTATGGATACTATTACCAACCAACTGCATTTAAGCGAACGACCCCTTGCGGCTAATTATGAGGGACAAAAAAAAAAAAGACTAAAGTATAAATAAATAAATGTTGGGAGAAATGCATACAATGTGTAAATAAATGAATAATTAAATAAATGCATACAATAATGTATAAATAAATAAATAATTAATTAAATGCATACAATAATGTGTAAATAAATAAATAATTAAATAAATGCATACAATAATGTATAAATAAATGAATAATTAAATAAATGCATACAATAATGTATAAATAAATAAATAATTAATTAAATGCATACAATAATGTGTAAATAAATAAATAATTAAATAAATGCATACAATAATGTATAAATAAATAAATAAATAATTAAATAAATGCATACAATAATGTATAAATAATTAAATAAATGCATACAATAATGTATAAATAATTAAATAAATGCATACAATAATGTATAAATAAATAGATAATTAAATAAATGCATACAATAATGTATATATAAATGCTGGAAACAATACATCAATGAATAAATAATAAATACACTTTGTTAATGAAAAAGGCTATTTATATATTTTTACATGTATTTATTCATTTATTAGTGTATTTCTATAGTTATATATGTATCAATGCATACATTTCCACATTAATCGAGTGATTAATTTATTTCCAAAAATTGACCAATCCTACTTCATTAATTTTAGGACGGCCCACTTAATTTACATATTTACTTTTTCTTGTACAACATGGACACAAAAATACATTAAAAAAATATAAATTTTTACATGAATTGTTGCATTTATTTATATATATATTTATTTATGTATTTATATATTTACTGATGCATTTAATGAATTATTTATTTATTTATACATTATTGTATGCATTTCTCCCAACATTTATTTATTTATACTTCAGTCATTTTTTGTCCCTCATACTAATAGGATTACTTTACAGTAAATAGAAAGTGTCAATCCTATCACTAAACCTATTTGTTAATTTATTACGTATTTAAACATCTATTTTTAAAGGTGCTTTATAAATTAAGTTATTTTTATTTAATTATTATTGAATAAAATCTGATTACAAAAATACTTTATGAAAGGTGTATCAGGAGAGGTCAAGAACCAAACTGGCTTAAACAAGGGAAATTAATGAAAATGAAAATAAAATGAATAATAAATAATAATAATAATAAAATAATTTAATTTATTTATTATTATTAATAATTTATTATTAAATTAAATTCATTTAATAATAAATAATTTATATAATGAAAATCAATATAGATTGCCATATTTACATGAATACAAATATCTTGAATGGTACAGAATGGTACTTTATTTGAATAAAACTACAGATGTCAACTTTTAAAAATGCTGCCAATAAGTCTCCAAAATGGTCTACTGACCAAAACTCTGCGTTAAAAAAGAAAAGCGGATATAATTGTGTCCTTAAAAGAACGTTTGTTAGAGAAAAACCTCGGCATGTAGGAATTTCAAATATCAGAGAATAAACGTCGATTGATCAAGATATTCTTCTTTTATTCATCCTAAGTGACAATCACTCGGCCGATGAAGTTACTCAGACAAACATCAGAACAGTCTATGTTCAAATATTTATACATGTAAAAAATACTAAGTGTCCCTCTTTAAGATACAGTACAGATGATACGGACCCCTCCATGGTTACAGACTGAACTCTGTCATTCTGTTCCCCTCGAGTCGATGTGCAGAAACACTGTACACGTCAGCCACACTTAAAAAAAACCTCAAAATAAAACACAAATGAGGGAAACAATCGTCAAGTCGGTACAAAACACCTGTACTCTGTTATATTCTCACACATTATATTTAGTCAATTACCTCAGAGGTCATGCATTATTCCTCAACAACACTTTATAAAAAACATTTCACTCAGGATTTAGTCGTCATTAATAACAACGTCGACTTCAGTCAAATGGTCAAATTAAAGATGGCAGCTTAGTAAGGCATTGTCAGATTTTAAATTCCCTTGACAATTAAGTTGAGTATCAAACACTTGAAGAACAATATGTTGACGGGATCTTCCACGTCACAGAGATTCTTAACGATCCGCTTCAGGACACAAGAAATGACTCGGTTTGTGATCGATGAACACGTTAAAGGTCACATATTCTCCTCCTCTTTAAATAAGTCCACAAAACATGTCTACAAACATGATTAAATATCCGTTAAGCAGTGACAGCATTCGATTCAACATGATTCACACTCACCTATATTAAAAACTGTGTCCTATAAAAGTCTTTTTTATTATTATTTGTTTCTATGTACTCCGTAGTAGATGTGTAAAAATGTAAAATATTTACTAAAAAAAACTTACTTCTGAAAGCAGGTGATTTGATGTTACAGCAGAATTCACTTTTAAGTAGTGATCACACTCTTTCCTGAGTAAAATGTTCTTTACCATTCATCATTATTTGATACTGTAAATATATTCAATAACTCGTAGCGCTGATATAAAGGCAAAATCTGTCATGATAATGTCACACACACACACACACACACACACACACACACACACACACACACACACACACACACACACACACACACACACACACACACACACACACACACACACACACACACACACACACACACACACACACACACACACACACACATCATCTCAGCTGCTGCAGTTCTGGAGAGGCAGGAGAGGATGGGGAGGGGGAGGGGGAGGGGGGGAGTTGGAGGATGTGGTTATGGGAGGCAGCTCCTTACAGGAAAAATAGTCCTTCAAAGGAGCGAAGAGGTGACGGATGACGGGCACGCTCCACGCCTTCCCCAGCACCTTCTGCCTCTGCAGTCGGTTCATGTCCCGAACATCGGTGTAATGTTTTGGAAAACCAAAGATTCTGGGGATCGACAAGGGAGGAAGATCAGTGTTAGCAGAATTAACGTCATGTAGAGAAATGCTACACAATAAAAACATAAAGAAAAAATAACAGGTAAAAAAAAAAAAAGTGTCAAGCTGTACAACTAGAACTCTAAAACGACCTTATTCTGTACATCCTCTTTGCACGCCAGCAATCACAGTTTCATCACACACACACACTTTAAGGTAAGTATTAAGAGGCCTACTTCTCAAGCTCTGTGATCCAGAGGTTGTCCTCCCGGCCGTTATAGAGGACGGGCAGCAGAGAGACGTCTTTGCCCTGCTTCAGAGAGTTTCTGTTGGTGGTGATCGTCCTCACCTTCGTGACCTGAGAGAAAAACAACATTTATACTTCAGTGAAGATGTTAAGCATCATTTGTTTGGAGAGAAACTAAACAGTAAGAACACATCAAAAAGAAGAAGAGACTGCAGCAGGTTAAAGTCACTGACCCGGGCCTCTCTGCCGATCTCCAGACAGTCCTGCAGAGTCAGCTTGTCACTTTGGGACGCTATGATCGGCCTGCAAAAAAAACAAAGCATGCAAACTTTATTGATATGAAAACAAACATATAAAATATAAAGAAACACAAAAGAGGGGAGACAACACATGAAAGAAAGAAGAAAGCGATCAAATTCTAAATTGGGGGGGGGGGCTGAGGAAAAAATACTTGGGATCTGGCAGGAGAAACTTTGGGTGAAGTCAGAGGGAAAAATTCTGTTTGCATTCATACACGCAGTCCCTCCTGGAAATATCAGGAGCTTTCTGAGAGTGTGAAAGCTCTATAAGAGGGTTAACCAATCATCCTGCAGCTAAGAAGCCACAGGACCGATTCGGATCCAGACCTTGGGGGACTATAGCCTCCGTACATGGGCGTCTCATCCTTCCATTTTTTTAAGAGGGCGAATAAAGTGTCTGTTAAGATTTCTACTTACCGGTACTCACTTAAACTTCGATATATCAGAGGTGAGATTCTCTGGCCGAGCCCGGTCCAAAGCCGGGTCGGGCCATGTCTTTACAAATCTGCTGTTTTCCTTTATAATACAAGCTTCTGTGTTGCAATCCTTAAGATCTTATTTCAGATTTCAGCCATTTAATTACGACAGCCGACTTATTAAAGTCTGGATTCTTTTGGGCCCGATCTGAGCTTGACAAATCTATTGCTCCAGTCTAAGATCAAATCTTTAAACACTTATTTAACAACTTTTATTCTTCATGAGTTCTCACCTGCTCATCCCGGGGATGTTCCCCCAGAAGCAACGCGATCTGTGTGCAGGGCTGACATTGACCGCATCCACCAGCACCGGGTTAGACTGTTGAAGGATCAGATATGAACAACAGTCAGCTTGCTGTGTTACACACTTTAAGAACAGGTTGAGGAAAAAACAGCAGAACTAAGAGAGAAGGACGAGGCAGGAAGAAAACCAGTGAGGTAGAGTCAAAGAGGAGAAACAGAGGCGGAGAAGAAGAAGAGTTCAGGCATTAAAGCTGCTGCTGAGATCCAGTAAAAGGTTCAGACCTCGAGGAAGCGGCAGATGTTGACTTTGTCGTGGGTGTTCATAAATACAACATTTTCAAATAGCCAGAAGAACGGCCTGGGGTCTTCCTCTTTGGGCTTCAGCAGCTGGAGGATTCGGTAGAACTCAAAGAACAGTCTGCCGGTGCCCTCTGCAGGAGAGAAAGGGGAATTACAGCAGAGCAGAAAAAAGGTGCATGCTCTCTGAAGATGATGACTTTCAAACACAGCCAACTTTCTAGATGAGAAAACTAGTATTAAAAGTGCATCTTATACAACAGATTTTACAGTAATGTAAACTTTAATTTATGCTGTATTTATCTGTTAAGATTTTCCTTTTTAAATCGGAGAAAGAAAAATTTTGCATTGTCAGATTTCCCCCCAAAATCATTCAGCCCTCGGTGAAAGCCGCGTCTGTCTACATGTAATGACACTCCTTTTAACTCTCTGATAATTTCTCTAAAGCAATCATTTGTTGACGTCAGATTCATACCGTAAAGTCCTTTTCTGTACGGGTTGACGATGGAGAGGTCGTTGCAGGGGCTGCCACCGATCAGCAGGTCGAAAGGGCCCCACTTCTCGAGCTGGATCCATAAAACAGAACAAATTGAGACGAGCGTCATGTCAGGGACTTCAGTCTTTCTGTGCTGCATCTTCAAACATTAACGTTGTTCACTGTCCGTACAGAAGAGAAGTAAGCAGCGTGCGTAAACATACGTGTTTCTCGCTGATGAAGCGGGCGTCTCCCACCTGGACGATCTTCCTGTCATGGTTGACCTCGGCCACTGCTAATGAGTCCTCGCAGATCTCTGAGGCGACATACTTCTCTACTTGGAAGCCGAGCTCTTGCAGCACCAAGTAGCCTAGTAGAAGTGACCACAGACACGTTCACATAATGCAGGACCTCAGATAAAGGTTTCATATTTTATTTATTTGTAAGGTAAGAGAGCAGAAAAAGTCTCCCATCCTTTCGTCGACGTTTCAAAATTCAGGACTCGCAAAGAAAGGAGGATGGATACTCTGAGAGCTTCTAACCGCCAATTTCCACAGACACATTTTTTTAACAATGACGGAAAAATCTGAAGGCTGTCTGTCATTTTGACGGATTAGTATCACCAGGTGTCCACCACTCCTTCCTAACTCTCTCACAGCGCTGTCATTAACCACATGTAAAGCACCTGCAGTAGACCTCCCAGTCCAGTTGGGGGCGAGTGTGCATAATTAGTTAGTAATTGTTTTCTTCTGTAGGCTTTCTGACCTCACGTGCAAGACATCGTTGTCTAGCCAGTGTTGCAAGGAGGGCGACTTTCTCGCTAAATCTGGCGCCTTTTTATGTGAAAAGCTACTAGCGACATATCTAGTGACTTTTTCTGGTGTTTTGGAGACTCTAAACACCATCTAACGTGAAAGCACATATCGCTCTGCAGTTACTGTCCTCAACGAGCAGCGGGTGCTGCCGTGAGCCCCTCCCCGTCCCAAAGCACTCACAGTAGCCTCGCGCTGCAGTCACAGCAGAGAGGAGTCTAACGGCTGGTTGCTTTCATAGCATGGATATAGCTGGTGTGTTTCGGCACGGTACAGTTTATGCACGAGCACAAGCACACGGGTACACAATGTTGACAGCCTTCATTCAGGAGAAAGCCCAGAGTAATACGGACTTTTCATGAGAAATATATATGTATGTATGTAAAGTGCATTGCAGTTTGCTAATCAGTCATCACTTTTTTAGCCATCTGATGCATATTTTTTTCCCCCATCGTGGAGGGCCCTTACGTGCTCAGGGGCCCCTGGGTACGTGCCCGGAATACCCGTATGGTGGATCCGGGGTTGAGTATGTGGACATTGGCAGTAAGAGGCTCCAGAAGCTTGAAAACCAACCCAAAAACTACAAGTCTCTTTTATGTTTTTGTTTAGTAACAGAAAAGTTCAAATTTTGGCCAGGCCTTGCTCGAAAAAGAGGTCATTTGATCTCAAGCAATTCTTGCCTGGTAAGATAAAAGTTAAATAAAAATAAATAAATAAATAAAAAAAATTAGGGATTTAAAATAAAAAAGGGAAAAAACTCATTAAACACCCGGATCTTTTAGTACAACAGTAAAGAAATGTTTACAGTTTGTGTCTTAAGAACCAGGAAACAGGTCTGTGCACTCACCTGTTGCTATGCCATCGAACAGCGACAGAACTCGAATCGGTCTGCGACAGTCGGCGGGGATAGACGGGTAAACGCGGTGAGGCTCCTGCAAAAACAAAAGTCAGAACAAAGAGTTTTACTGTCGTAGCCTCCACACATGAATCAGAATCAGAAATACTTTATTAATCCCAGGGGGAAATTTGTTTGCTAAAGTTGCTCATAACACCAAAAATCAGTATGGGGGGCCCGACAGAACCGCTAGGCCACCCGGCGCCCGTAGAGAAGCCATTAATAAAAAAAGAAAATATCTGGCAGGTTAATTTAAAGAGGGAAAATGACGTCACAGCTCTAAAAGAAAAAAGTAATTTAACCCTTCTTCTACTGCTTAGATGCAAAGTATGTTTTAATAATCATTTTCTTCAGATGCAGCCGCACGTTAAATGTGTTCCATACTTGGAAATATTTTCAGGTTTGGTAAATATGAGGATCTGTTGGGACACTCACAAATGCCATGGCGCTGTTGTTGGCGAATAACTCCTGCACACGGATGCTCCAGTCCTCTCGGGGGATCAGAGCACCGTGGGGTTTGCGAGGCAGACACAGGTAACAGATCCACGGGTCCTTTTCCTTCAGCTCATCGAACGTCCCGGGGCCGACGAGGATGTTCAGACAGTCGGTGCAGTAAGACCTGTGAAGAAGAGGAGGAGCGACGATGAGAGGAAGGGGAAACCTCGGCTGACTGAATGGAGATGAATCAGGTGAAGACACACTGACCTGCTGCAGCTGTTGTTACCACACAGAATGACCTCCAGTCCATAGCAGCAGATGGTGCAGTACGACTGATACCCGTCTTCATCATAGCGGTGAAGAGTCTCTGTTAAGTTATTCTGCAGGAACACGGACAGCGGTTAGAGACTCGTACAGCACGTTTGCTGCTGCTGGTTGTTAAAATAAAGAGAAGTGGATGATCTCTTACTTTACACTTGGAGCACAGGCTGCCTTGGAACAGAGGATGGGATATCTCCACGTCTTTAGTGGTGCAACACAAACAAAAGCCTGCAGACACGACGACACAGACAGACGCTTATTTATATGTGGAATCAAAAGATGGGAGTTATTTTTAATAATCACAGGTAGAGAGGAACGAAAGGATTTAGAAATGAGAGTGACCTTCGATGTCCTGGTTCAATTTCATGATTTCCCGTATGGTCGACTCTGCAAGAAAGAAAAAACAGAAACACGGCCGGTCGCTTTAGAAGTTCTGCTTGCTAATATTTGTCACAGCTTTATTTTTGACGTCAACATCCACACATGACTTCAATAGAACATGTTGCATTGCACAAAAGTTACAGGGGCATAAATATCACGGCTTAATAATAGAGCGCCACAGGAAGGAGTCCTAAAACCAGGAAGTAAGTTAGCATCTGAGCGCCATGGGGTCTAACGTCTAAAAGTCAACGGGGATTTTGAATGTGTTTGTGGTTAGACTCCTGAAATAAGGTCTGTGGTTAACACAAGCTGAAGAGATGTTGGTGTTTTGTTAGAGCACATAAACTACGTTAGGTAATACCTCCACTTGTGAAGTTTGAAGTTTTTACTCGTCTTTAAAAAGGCGGTTGCTAACAAGTGGCTAAATGTGACTACAGTGGTTGTCGGGGACATTAAAGGTCATCACGCCGGACACAGAGGGCGGGAACTCTCTCACTAGTCGGAGATGTCTCCTGTAGGTTTAATCTTTAGGTTCAGGTGAATATTATGTTAGTAAACTATTTATTAAGATACGTGGATTAGTTTATCGGAGATCGTCTGAAGCATAACGCTAGTGACGTCACAATCATCCCACCGTGGTGTAGTTAGCTTTAGCATAACGTTAGCTTTTTACTTCTGTCGGCCGCATTAACGCTTCAAACATCATAAAGATGACGTTCATCTGTGAAGATTATCCTGCTGAACAAAACGCCTACGCTTCAGAAACGTGTTTGACACAGAGATTATTTTCTGCAGTGATCCAAAATCCAATGAAAACATCCCAGAGGAGGATTCTGTTTAGACGCCATGGTGACGCTTCCGGGTTGGCCTACAAAAATACTTCATATGGTTTGTTCTCCATTCATAATTCAAAGCTGTACCTCTGAACTTCTGGTCCGGCTGTGTGTAGACGCTGGTCGTTCGGTCCACCTTGTTGCACGTTTTGGTGAGCGTCCTCTTCTTGCTCGGCACAAAGTCCGGTGACATGTCGGTATCTAATCCATCCAACAGGCTGATTTTCTTCTGTTGGACTTTCCCTCCTCGTCCCCAGCCCCCCCGTCGCGCTGATAATTCTTCTCTGGATTTCTTCTTCTTCTTCAGGACTCCTTTAGCGTCCTGTCCTGCAGAATCTAATTCTTCTTCCCCCGCAGTTTTACTCCCTCCGCCGGCTCGTTTGTGGGCGGACGAGGAGGATTTGTTTTTGTCTTTTTTGAGGTCCGGGGTGTTGCCGCTCTTGCTGCTCATCGAGGAGGACGACGACTTGACCGAGTTATCAGAAGCGCTCGCTTTCAGGAAGAGCTTCTTCTTCACCTTTGGTTTGTGGTTCATCTTTTTAGTTTCACCTAAACGGGAACACAACATCCAAGTGACCATCAGATATTTTAAAAAAACAGCCAAGAAGAGTCAACTCAAAATCAATCAATGATTATCTAGCATAGTCGTGACATCATCATCTTTACACATTCCTCTCAGCGTCTAAACATCCTTCTAACCTCGATTACCTGAAGCAAAGATCTGATTTAAACTTACCGTGTCTTTGTGGGAAGACTACAGAGGGACTAAAGTGAAACAGGGAGTTTCCATTGACTCAAAACCTCCATTTCCTTTTATATCCTGCTGCGTTCTCACATAAGCTCAGTCAGACTTTCTGCAGAATAAATACGAGGAGGCTGGAGGAGAAACTCTGGATAAAGTCTGAGAGAAACATTCAGCCGTTTTTGTATTCTAAAAATGTGAAAGCTCTACGATTAGTAACTTTATAATGCCTTCTTAAAGATGTGTAAAAAGATGTTAAATCGCTCTTCTGTGATTAACTGCACGTCAGGGGTATAACTATACAAAATAATATTTTGTCAAAGTCTGACAGCATCAACGCTCTTAAATCAGATGTTCTCACCGTTTGTGGCACCAGCTGGTTTGAATCCATCCGGCCCCACGGGAAGAAATCCTCCAAAGGCCCAGTCCATCATGTGTTTGAGCTGCTCGTCTTTGTCCGCGACATCAACAGAGAAACGTTTCTTACAACGCAGAGCTGCCTCCTTTAACACACAAACACACAGAGAGACAATGCATCACACAGAACTTTCTAAAGAGGAGCCGATTTGATCCTGGATATATTTAGTATAAAAATGTAATTAAAAGTGATAAAAGGGATTCAAGATGAAGAACGCTACTCCTTGTTGGTGCATAGAGGTTAAAATCACACGTGTGATCCTGGTAGGTAAAATGAAAACTAAGTCAGAAAACGCAGAGACAGACGCACTGACCTGCAGCGACATGAAGATGGCCTCTCTGTAGGTGATGAAGACGGCAAAGGAGTTGGAGCAGAAGTGCTTAGCGAAGGCACCGAATGGTTTCAGATCCTTTACACTGACCTGGAATCAGAGCAGAGAACGCAAATCAATTACAAACACAGGACTTTGAATTTGATTTTATTCAAAGTGGGTGTCAAATGCCTAACTCAACAACATCTAACACAGTCGTCGATGTTGTAATTGTGCGCTGGGGCTTTGTTAACCTCCTGGTGCTCATTGATCTGACTCACCTGAGTGGACATACTCTGTCCGTACCACCACACCATCCTCTTCCCTGGAGGTTGAATCTCCTCGGAGGCTACGATGATGGCGGGCCAGGTGGAGAAACCGTTCACCAAACCCCACACCAGAATTCCCTAAACAAAACAAACACAAGAAGTTACACGGCGACTACCGACCGTTTCTGAGTGTAGTGTCACACAGCAAGTTAAAAAAACCCATTTAGAGGAGATGACATTTGAAGGTTATAAACATCGACTGAGTGGCGACCCCCGTCTGTTCCTGCAGGGGGCGCTGGAGTTCCATCGATGGCGGTCTCCATGCTGGAAATGCTGTCTCAGTCTAACTTTCAGTCAACCTAACGGCAGGCTGAGAGCTGGAGCTGAGGCGGGTTTTAAACCTCCTGACAAACCGTTACACCGCGCCCTGCTGTATGTACATCTTCCTTCCTGTTCTTAAAATGTTTGTTTATAAATTTGCGTCAGTTTCCCCAAAACAGTCTGTTTTTTTGGGGAACTCTGATATAAAATTAGAAGAATGTTCTAAGAACTTTCAAGGACATTTTGCTTTTTCTGTCATCATCCATCTGTCTTCCATGACTGGAAATTGTTCATCTGTTTTCTAACTAACCACTAGACTACTGCCCTATTTTAACCTGTTTTTTTTGTTTAATGTATTTCTTTATATGCTCTCTTTTTACTGATGTATGTCTGATGGTGTTTTATAAAATAACCGCCTTACATTTCTGTAGTACCTTCTCGTCTGTGATTAGTACTACCTGAACACTTACCACATATTTTGCTGGATCAGAGGAGTTGATTTTGGAAACCACGTTGTCGTCGTCTTCCTCGCTCACGATGTAAACCGTCTCGGCCACTGGAGTCCTCTGACCTGCAGAGACAATCAACTGTTTAATCTGCTGCTCTTTAAACTCGGATTATTTCAGGTTCTCCGAACATCACGACTCAAACATTTTCATGCTGCTGTTAAAGTATTTACAGATTCAATTCAGCGACCAGACATTTTGATATTGAATGTAAAGGGTTAATAACGTGGAGACAGCTGACCTCTTTTTGAATTTCATGTACAATAAATGCAAATATCGTTTGTCATTATTATTATTATTTTTTTAAATATTTATTTTGGGCTTTTCGTGCCTTTAATGCAGAGAGAGGACAGTGGATAGAGTCAGAAACCAGAGAGAGAGAGGACAGTGGATAGAGTCAGAAACCAGAGAGAGAGAGAGGACAGTGGATAGAGTCTGAAACCAGAGAGAGAGAGAGGACAGTGGATAGAGTCTGAAACCAGAGAGAGAGAGAGAGGACAGTGGATAGAGTCAGAAACCAGAGAGAGAGAGGACAGTGGATAGAGTCAGAAACCAGAGAGAGAGAGGACAGTGGATAGAGTCAGAAACCAGAGAGAGAGAGGACAGTGGATAGAGTCAGAAACCAGAGAGAGAGAGAGGACAGTGGATAGAGTCAGAAACCAGAGAGAGAGAGGACAGTGGATAGAGTCTGAAACCAGAGAGAGAGAGAGGACAGTGGATAGAGTCTGAAACCAGAGAGAGAGAGAGAGGACAGTGGATAGAGTCAGAAACCAGAGAGAGAGAGGACAGTGGATAGAGTCTGAAACCAGAGAGAGAGAGGACAGTGGATAGAGTCAGAAACCAGAGAGAGAGAGAGAGGACAGTGGATAGAGTTAGAAACCAGAGAGAGAGAGAGAGGACAGTGGATAGAGTCAGAAACCAGAGAGAGAGAGGACAGTGGATAGAGTCAGAAACCAGAGAGAGAGAGAGGACAGTGGATAGAGTCAGAAACCAGAGAGAGAGAGAGGACAGTGGATAGAGTCAGAAACCAGAGAGAGAGAGGACAGTGGATAGAGTCTGAAACCAGAGAGAGAGAGAGGACAGTGGATAGAGTCAGAAACCAGAGAGAGAGAGGACAGTGGATAGAGTCTGAAACCAGAGAGAGAGAGGACAGTGGATAGAGTCAGAAACCAGAGAGAGAGAGAGAGGACAGTGGATAGAGTTAGAAACCAGAGAGAGAGAGAGAGGACAGTGGATAGAGTCAGAAACCAGAGAGAGAGAGAGGACAGTGGATAGAGTCAGAAACCAGAGAGAGAGAGAGGACAGTGGATAGAGTCAGAAACCAGAGAGAGAGAGGACAGTGGATAGAGTTAGAAACCAGAGAGAGAGAGAGGACAGTGGATAGAGTCAGAAACCAGAGAGAGAGAGAGGACAGTGGATAGAGTCAGAAACCAGAGAGAGAGAGAGGACAGTGGATAGAGTCAGAAACCAGAGAGAGAGAGGACAGTGGATAGAGTCTGAAACCAGAGAGAGAGAGAGGACAGTGGATAGAGTCAGAAACCAGAGAGAGAGAGGACAGTGGATAGAGTCTGAAACCAGAGAGAGAGAGAGAGGACAGTGGATAGAGTCAGAAACCAGAGAGAGAGAGGACAGTGGATAGAGTCTGAAACCAGAGAGAGAGAGGACAGTGGATAGAGTCAGAAACCAGAGAGAGAGAGAGAGGACAGTGGATAGAGTTAGAAACCAGAGAGAGAGAGAGAGGACAGTGGATAGAGTCAGAAACCAGAGAGAGAGAGGACAGTGGATAGAGTCAGAAACCAGGGAGAGAGAGGACAGTGGATAGAGTCAGAAACCAGAGAGAGAGAGGACAGTGGATAGAGTCTGAAACCAGAGAGAGAGAGGACAGTGGATAGAGTCAGAAACCAGGGAGAGAGAGGACAGTGGATAGAGTCAGAAACCAGAGAGAGAGAGAGGACAGTGGATAGAGTCAGAAACCAGAGAGAGAGAGGACAGTGGATAGAGTCAGAAACCAGGGAGAGAGAGGACAGTGGATAGAGTCAGAAACCAGAGAGAGAGAGGACAGTGGATAGAGTCAGAAACCAGAGAGAGAGAGAGGACAGTGGATAGAGTCAGAAACCAGAGAGAGAGAGGACAGTGGATAGAGTCTGAAACCAGAGAGAGAGAGGACAGTGGATAGAGTCAGAAACCAGGGAGAGAGAGGACAGTGGATAGAGTCTGAAACCAGAGAGAGAGAGAGGACAGTGGATAGAGTCTGAAACCAGGGAGAGAGAGGACAGTGGATAGAGTCTGAAACCAGAGAGAGAGAGAGGACAGTGGATAGAGTCAGAAACCAGAGAGAGAGGACAGTGGATAGAGTCTGAAACCAGGGAGAGAGAGGACAGTGGATAGAGTCAGAAACCAGAGAGAGAGAGAGGACAGTGGATAGAGTCAGAAACCAGGGAGAGAGAGGACAGTGGATAGAGTCAGAAACCAGAGAGAGAGAGAGGACAGTGGATAGAGTCAGAAACCAGGGAGAGAGAGAGGACAGAGGATAGAGTCTGAAACCAGAGAGAGAGAGAGAGGACAGAGGATAGAGTCAGAAACCAGAGAGAGAGGACAGTGGATAGAGTCAGAAACCAGAGAGAGAGAGAGAGGACAGTGGATAGAGTCAGAAACCAGAGAGAGAGGACAGTGGATAGAGTTAGAAACCAGAGAGAGAGAGAGAGGACAGTGGATAGAGTCAGAAACCAGAGAGAGAGAGGACAGTGGATAGAGTCAGAAACCAGGGAGAGAGAGGACAGTGGATAGAGTCAGAAACCAGAGAGAGAGAGGACAGTGGATAGAGTCTGAAACCAGAGAGAGAGAGGACAGTGGATAGAGTCAGAAACCAGGGAGAGAGAGGACAGTGGATAGAGTCAGAAACCAGAGAGAGAGAGAGGACAGTGGATAGAGTCAGAAACCAGAGAGAGAGAGGACAGTGGATAGAGTCAGAAACCAGGGAGAGAGAGGACAGTGGATAGAGTCAGAAACCAGAGAGAGAGAGGACAGTGGATAGAGTCAGAAACCAGAGAGAGAGAGAGGACAGTGGATAGAGTCAGAAACCAGAGAGAGAGAGGACAGTGGATAGAGTCTGAAACCAGAGAGAGAGAGGACAGTGGATAGAGTCAGAAACCAGGGAGAGAGAGGACAGTGGATAGAGTCTGAAACCAGAGAGAGAGAGAGGACAGTGGATAGAGTCTGAAACCAGAGAGAGAGAGAGGACAGTGGATAGAGTCAGAAACCAGAGAGAGAGAGAGGACAGTGGATAGAGTCGGAAACCAGGGAGAGAGAGGACAGTGGATAGAGTCAGAAACCAGGGAGAGAGAGGACAGTGGATAGAGTCAGAAACCAGAGAGAGAGGACAGTGGATAGAGTCTGAAACCAGGGAGAGAGAGGACAGTGGATAGAGTCAGAAACCAGAGAGAGAGAGAGGACAGTGGATAGAGTCAGAAACCAGAGAGAGAGAGAGGACAGTGGATAGAGTCAGAAACCAGAGAGAGAGAGAGGACAGTGGATAGAGTCAGAAACCAGGGAGAGAGAGAGGACAGAGGATAGAGTCTGAAACCAGAGAGAGAGAGAGAGGACAGAGGATAGAGTCAGAAACCAGAGAGAGAGGACAGTGGATAGAGTCAGAAACCAGAGAGAGAGAGAGAGGACAGTGGATAGAGTCAGAAACCAGAGAGAGAGGACAGTGGATAGAGTCAGAAACCAGAGAGAGAGAGGACAGTGGATAGAGTCAGAAACCAGAGAGAGAGAGAGAGGACAGTGGATAGAGTCAGAAACCAGAGAGAGAGGACAGTGGATAGAGTCAGAAACCAGAGAGAGAGAGGACAGTGGATAGAGTCAGAAACCAGAGAGAGAGGACAGTGGATAGAGTCAGAAACCAGAGAGAGAGGACAGTGGATAGAGTCTGAAACCAGAGAGAGAGAGGACAGTGGATAGAGTCAGAAACCAGAGAGAGAGAGGACAGTGGATAGAGTCTGAAACCAGGGAGAGAGAGGACAGTGGATAGAGTCTGAAACCAGGGAGAGAGAGGACAGTGGATAGAGTCTGAAACCAGAGAGAGAGAGGACAGTGGATAGAGTCAGAAACCAGAGAGAGAGAGAGGACAGTGGATAGAGTCTGAAACCAGGGAGAGAGAGAGAGGACAGTGGATAGAGTCAGAAACCAGGGAGAGAGAGAGGACAGTGGATAGAGTCTGAAACCAGAGAGAGAGAGAGGACAGTGGATAGAGTCTGAAACCAGAGAGAGAGGACAGTGGATAGAGTCAGAAACCAGAGAGAGAGAGGACAGTGGATAGAGTCTGAAACCAGAGAGAGAGAGGACAGTGGATAGAGTCTGAAACCAGAGAGAGAGAGAGGACAGTGGATAGAGTCTGAAACCAGGGAGAGAGAGGACAGTGGATAGAGTCAGAAACCAGAGAGAGAGAGAGAGGACAGTGGATAGAGTCAGAAACCAGGGAGAGAGAGGACAGTGGATAGAGTCAGAAACCAGGGAGAGAGAGGACAGTGGATAGAGTCAGAAACCAGAGAGAGAGAGGACAGTGGATAGAGTCTGAAACCAGAGAGAGAGGACAGTGGATAGAGTCAGAAACCAGGGAGAGAGAGGACAGTGGATAGAGTCAGAAACCAGAGAGAGAGAGGACAGTGGATAGAGTCAGAAACCAGAGAGAGAGAGGACAGTGGATAGAGTCAGAAACCAGGGAGAGAGAGGACAGTGGATAGAGTCAGAAACCAGAGAGAGAGAGAGGACAGTGGATAGAGTCAGAAACCAGGGAGAGAGAGAGGACAGAGGATAGAGTCTGAAACCAGAGAGAGAGAGAGAGGACAGAGGATAGAGTCAGAAACCAGAGAGAGAGGACAGTGGATAGAGTCAGAAACCAGAGAGAGAGAGAGAGGACAGTGGATAGAGTCAGAAACCAGAGAGAGAGGACAGTGGATAGAGTCAGAAACCAGAGAGAGAGAGGACAGTGGATAGAGTTAGAAACCAGAGAGAGAGAGAGAGGACAGTGGATAGAGTCAGAAACCAGAGAGAGAGAGGACAGTGGATAGAGTCAGAAACCAGGGAGAGAGAGGACAGTGGATAGAGTCAGAAACCAGAGAGAGAGAGAGGACAGAGGATAGAGTCTGAAACCAGGGAGAGAGAGAGGACAGAGGATAGAGTCTGAAACCAGAGAGAGAGGACAGTGGATAGAGTCAGAAACCAGAGAGAGAGAGAGGACAGTGGATAGAGTCTGAAACCAGAGAGAGAGGACAGTGGATAGAGTCAGAAACCAGGGAGAGAGAGGACAGTGGATAGAGTCAGAAACCAGAGGACAGTGGATAGAGTCAGAAACCAGAGAGAGAGAGAGGACAGTGGATAGAGTCAGAAACCAGAGAGAGAGAGGACAGTGGATAGAGTCTGAAACCAGAGAGAGAGAGGACAGTGGATAGAGTCAGAAACCAGGGAGAGAGAGGACAGTGGATAGAGTCTGAAACCAGAGAGAGAGAGGGGACAGTGGATAGAGTCTGAAACCAGAGAGAGAGAGAGGACAGTGGATAGAGTCAGAAACCAGAGAGAGAGAGAGGACAGTGGATAGAGTCGGAAACCAGGGAGAGAGAGGACAGTGGATAGAGTCAGAAACCAGGGAGAGAGAGGACAGTGGATAGAGTCTGAAACCAGAGAGAGAGGACAGTGGATAGAGTCTGAAACCAGAGAGAGAGAGGACAGTGGATAGAGTCTGAAACCAGAGAGAGAGGACAGTGGATAGAGTCTGAAACCAGAGAGAGAGGACAGTGGATAGAGTCTGAAACCAGAGAGAGAGAGGACAGTGGATAGAGTCAGAAACCAGAGAGAGAGAGAGGACAGTGGATAGAGTCTGAAACCAGAGAGAGAGAGAGGACAGTGGATAGAGTCTGAAACCAGAGAGAGAGGACAGTGGATAGAGTCAGAAACCAGAGAGAGAGAGGACAGTGGATAGAGTCTGAAACCAGAGAGAGAGAGCGGGGAATGACATGTGGAAAGGGGCCAAGGGTGGAAGTGAACCCGGGCCTACCGCTCGAGACGAGAGTCTCAATACATGGGACGCGCGCCCTAACCATTGGGCCACCAGAGCGCCCCCGTTTGTCATTATTTTCCAAAATTATAAACAATACTTCACATTTCTTACTTTCTTCCTCGGCCGGTGTGTTCGGACGTATTTTGGATTCTCCTCTGACGTCAACTTCTTCTAAAAAACAGGAAAAAGAAAACAAGCATGTTTATTATTATCACCACTCCTGCTTGTGTTTTGACGGACAGATTCACTGCACAGTGGAGGGAAAATATCGTGCTTTTTGAGTGTGCAACAGCCTGCCACTAACACGTTAGTCTTGTCTGATCTCTTCCATGAAATATGACACCATTTTTACAATTATAATCGACCTGTTTGAGTTCATCATCGCCTCTTCTTGGAAAAAAAGGTCGGCGAGGAACCTTCATCTTATTTTCATGAATAAAACTCTGAATCTGTCTTCTAGCGAGGTGGGCTAAATGACTCATCAACTAGGGGGGGAAACGGACCCTTCATCTTCACTTTGCGAGATAAATAACCATCATACACATGTCTTACCTTCTGACTCCGCCCCTCTTTTGGTGGGCCACTTCTCAAAGTCTTCTACGACGACCACATCTGATAAACGGAGGAAACAGACATTCAGGTTATACTGTGATAACTGTGTCAGAGCATGAAGCGGGGACAGAAACATGTAACTGTCAGGACGGCAGCGTGAATCTGTCGCACGCTCGTCTTACCGGAGGAGTTGTCCGTGTGGCCGGAGTCCTCTGCGTGATGTTTGACAGGAATCTCCAGGACCGGTTTGGTCTGAGAACTCTCGCCCTCCTCCGATGAAGATTCTCCGTCACCTTTTTCTTTTTTCTTCCGGTCGTCATTACCCGTGTGACTGTATCGCCTTCTGCGGACGCGGGGTCGTCCTGCACTCCTGCCTGGTTCACGTGGCGCTCTATTGACGACGACCTTAAGACCGGCACAAAACACACAAGTTATTCAAACTCACAACATATCTACAGAGGAAATGAAGGATCACAACAAATCCCACCTGTCGCTCCTTTCCTGCATGTCATTCCTCACTCTCTCTCTCCCTGATTTCCAGCTCTATTGTAATGGAAAAATTATGTTTTGTCGATCTATCACCAAGAAACAAGCAATGTCTTTCCTTGGAATGTGCTCTTACTGTCGACAGTTCATTCCAAACTTCTCAGTTCTTGAACGTCCCTTACGAGAAGTCGCGCATGCTAACGGTTTGACTTCTTCAGGCACCCTTCAATGGACTGATAAGCGCAGTAACATCCTTTGAAACATTGGAAGAAGACCTACAGTCCACTCCCACACTGGGTGTTCCTAACCCCGCTAAACCTTTCGTTCAATGTGTGGACGAGAGGTTGTATGACGTCGGCCTTGCTACAGAAACATGACGCTCACCTTAAACCTGTGACTGTATTGACACTCTGAAGCTTTGTTCCTTCTATTTGCAAGAAGAATGAAACTAATCAAAGACACTGATTGACTCATGATCCTTTCTTTTTGCATTGTTAACAAGAATTTCCAGCACACTATCCACTGTCCTATCTCTCTAATAAAGGCACAAAATAAATCTTTAAAAAACTTGAATTAAAAAGCTGTGCTTTTATTTTGAAAAGGCGTCGTTGGAGAAGGACTTTAGTTACCGTAAAATCTGTGGTGTAAGATGCACTTTTAATACTGATTGCGACAAAACACCTGTGCAACCATTATACCAGTATAAAAAGTCAATTTAAGTCATTTGAGTTCCAGAGAAAGGGGGCAGTTTGGAGAAGGATCTGTCCCCCCTAGTTCTATGTCGGGGAAGAGGTTGGCGTTGGAGGGTACGGGAAGGAGTGTGACGGTGGAGGAGAGCAGGCTGAGGTTTCAAAAGATGAAAGAAAACTTCACTGCACAGACTAAAAACATGCTTTGAGTTTTGTCAGTACGCTTACCTTAGCAAACACGGCCTCCGGCTGTAGAGAGCCCGGCAGCGCCAGGAGGGTCAGAACCAGTCTGCGCAGAATGGAGTGCGGTTGGATGTAGAGCAACATCTGTACAGACGACACAGGAAAATGTTGTAATGACATTAAAGCAGTTTTTCTGCAGTTCGACCAATTAAACAACAACTTCTTTGATATGATTCTGGTAAAAATCCAACGATATCAAGGCCCGTTTTTTAAGGCTTTTCATGCCTTTATTTTGAAAGATAGGACAGAAGATAGAGTCAGAAATTAGGGAGAGAGGGAGAATGGGAACTGACATAGGTCAAAGGTCAGACCCAAACCCGGGCCATGCAATTGGAGGAATCCATACATGCAGCGCGCAGTGTACAAATACTGTGTACGTTCTTTTTCTTAATTACTAAAACATAGACAAACTCCTGCACGATGAATTTGTGCAATGTAGGTCGTGCAAATAAAGATTTATTGATAGAGCGACAACTTTTGGCTAAAAATATGACAGACGGATAGATGTCTGAAGGTTTTGTTGAAGCTTCTGAACTTTGCGACTCTTTTCATCATTAAAAAACATACAACAGTGAATTGTTTTTAAACACACAGCATGATGGAAAAGGGGTTTATGGTCATGGTTAAATAAGTTGGAGTAGGTTGTGTTTTCAGTTTACCTTTCTCCAGCTTTGGTCTTTTCCTGGTCCACTCGTCCTCTTGTCCTCGACCATATCTATCACCCTGACGTAGTCCTTTATTAAGAGTTCATGCTCTTGAGATCCAGGCTCACACAAACCCAGATGAAGCCCAAGCTCTGACAACGCCTGCTCACGTAGTGAGGGGGAAACAGATTTTAAATACATAAAGATTTTGTGGATTTGTGTTGGTTCTGACATACTTATATGAAACACTATAAGTCAAAGATACAACAAACACTGAGCTACATGCGGCTGCACTGTAGTATAACAGAAAAACATCTTCTTACTTTGGGATCATCTGGGTGTTTCAGCATGATGCTGATGTTCCTCAGTGACATGTCTCCAAGCTGCTTGGGAAGACTCTCCACTAAACTCTCCAGAGTGACTTTGTAGAAAGTTGCTGCATTTCTCAGGAACTCCTTCCTCTCTTGCTCCCCAAGATCCACGACCGCAGTGGCCCACAGGAACTCCCTGGCCTGAGGTCCTACGTCGAGCTTCGACGGGGGGAGCTGCTTCTTTTCATCATTGAGAAGTTGCAGGTCTCGACCCCTGAGGAAGTCCTGTCTCGCAGACGGCTCCAGGAGACTGGATGTGTAGGTGCTAACAATCATGGCGGCGAACTGGAGCTGAGTAGCCACATCCTCTTTGTCCTGTTGTCGCATGTTGTGCAGAGCTCGCAGGGGCTGCAAGGCACTTGAAATAAACAGAAAGTGCAGCTTGACTTTATGATCCATGAGTTGGTTTCGGATCCGGCGAGCATCCTCTGATTGCCCCGCTGATTTAAAATAATCCACTAAAGCCCTCCACTTCTCTACCATCCTCTTCACAGAGTTGATGATAAACATAAACTGTTCAGAGGTATTAAGGGACGGGTTATAAGCCCCTGCAAATATCAGTTTCAGAGTCTGATTTGAAGGGCAAGTGGAGTGGTGATGATGGATGACTTTAACCAGGTCAACCGCAGGACTAAAGGAAGCCAAAAGTGCAGCCTCGCAGGCTCTTTCGACCATCCCAGACAGGCCGCAGAGTGATAAAAACTTACTGTTGATGGTTTGGAGCTTGGACACAAACACCTGGCTCAGCTTTGGATTTGGAGTGTTACAATAAAACATAGTGAGGTAGTAAATAGGAAGGCCACTTTTCTCTAAGGAATCAAGCAGAAGGCGTGCGTCAGTGTTTCCAGTTTCTTTGCCTGTGACAGTTTCCGTCATCGCTGGAGGATCAACGCTCATTTCTCCAGTTTCTTTGCCCGGGACAGGCTCGGTGTCCGTGTTCGCTGGGGTGTCCACACTCATCTGCAGAGTGAACAGCGGCCTCACAACGCTGACCTCTAAGTTCTGGTCAAAGTAGCCAATCAGAACGACACTTGTGGTGTGTCCTTCGCCTAGCTCCACCCCCATGTACAGGTAAAGGCAGTATGGAGTATGACAGCAGGCCTGGATGATGTCTGAGGGGTGTGTTGCACTCAACATGGCACGGTGAGTTTTTGCTTTAATGTTGGAGTCCTCACAGTACCTCCGGATGAAACACAGCAAAGTATCTCTGCATGGAAAACTAGTCCCTTGATTTCCATCGACCACTGCTGCTGCTCCACTGTTTACGTCCTGCGGCTGTGCACAATCTCCATTCACAGTCGTCTCCATTTTCTCTGCTTCCAGCTCTGTCGTCACACCCAAGACGTCGTCCTCGTCTGATATCAACACAATCACATCGTCATTCTTGTTCAAACCCTCCTTCGATTTTTCTTTACTTTGGACTTCCGCTGTTTTGGCATCTTGAGATTTCTTCACATTCACCCCTGACGTCTGGAGAGGCGTCCTGGAGGTTTGATCTTTAAAAAAAAAGAAAGTAAAAAAGACAATTAGCATGCTGAAATGTAAGACATGGAGCAGGTAATACACTGGCTTCAAACTCCTTTTAGATTTTGAGATATCGATCCATGTCACATAAATCAGGAATGTGAAACACAAACCCACCCATGTCACAAAAACAAGCCAAGAAGATGACGCACAAAAAAGGACAAAACTAATGTTTTAGTGTAATGGTCATCTTTTTGTTATTATTTTTCAGCACAGTGAGCATCGCACATGATCACATGCTGACTGTCCACACTGAATCCATTTCTTAGCTCTGTGAATTTTGTGGTTCCTCTTCAACCAGTATAACATCTAGTGCTTTTATCTTGAAGGTGGACACACACATATGTGTAGTGCTTTGTATTGAAAAGCTGTTGACTCATAACACAACAATCAGAGGATCGTCAATAAACGGCTCAATGTGAGATGGAAAAAGGTTTTTGTCCGGTGTTGTTGACACAAGTCAAAGTTCAACTTTTCAATCCCGGATGTGGATATTATTTATGCACTATTATCTTCCCTTTATAAAACAAGCTAACGAGCTCTGCTGAGTGAGAAAGTCCCCCTCCTTCCTCGTCCGTCTAAGTGAGCCACAGAGCGGGAAATAGAAACGGGACGGGGTAGAAATGGTAGAAATAGTGCGCCGCGTCACACTGCTACGCTAGCGAGCAGTTAGAACACTCAAATAGAAAAGAATACAATCAGGCTGATTTTGTCGCTGACGCTCGCTTGTGTTGCATGCTGTTAGGACGGGCTGTCAGACCCTTATTGCCCTTTATTAACATTAAAAACAGAAGAAAATACTTGTTATAAAAATAAACCAAACAGCTAGGTAAGAAATCTATGTGTGTGTGTGTGTGTGTGTGTGTGTGTGTGTGTCTGTGTCTGTGTGTGTGTGTGTTTCATGCACAGACTCACAGTGACCGCTCCCACCTGAGTCAGCAGGAAGCAATCTCAGTCCACCTCTGGCCTTTATGGGATCGTACTCTTGGTCTGTTCGGTTCTCTTCAAAGAACTGTTTAAACCAGTGCAGGAAGGCCAGACACACCAGAGAGTTCCTCTCCACCAGCGTCTTGATGGGGATGTACTGGAGGGAGGAAAGAAGGGGGCTTTAGACTCTCCCTGGTATTAAAGTAGATAACACGTTTTAAATATCTCTAATGTATTTATTTAGCACACAACAGTGTTTGCGATATCTATTCTGTAGTTTCTTGTTGTTCAGCTAACATGCAGTGATATCAATAATTCTACAACGCTTTAATATCTGGCAGGTTCATTGTTAAGGCTTTTACCTGTAATGAGATGATATTAAACACTTTTATACTTCTAAGCCGTTCCCCTCTTCTGTAACTCACTCTGCGCACTCCAACTTTTCTGAATGCATCCCGCAGAATACTGAAGTTGATAAGACAGTCTGCATTGTTGTAGCTTTGGAACCGGACCTTGGAGAGCTGCAGCGACTGGGGAAAGCACCAGACCATCAGCTGGCAAAATGCTGCGCCTGGAAATCACACAAATAAACGTTAAGAGGAACTGAGGACAGACAGGTCTGCTGTGCAAAGTATACAGTCCAGTTTGAACAATAAACAGTGTTTCCCACACATAGACGATACCTGGACAGGCCGCCCAGGAATATTTTTTGCCGCTTAAGTATAGTTCCCGACATTTTTTGGTTTATCAATTAAATCACCGAACACGAGAGAGAGAGAGAAAAAGAGAGTGCTTAGTCCGCCATCTTGGATATGTTGATAGAATTACACGGAGATGTCCACAGCACTTATTACTAAGTCCAGTCTTGCCTCCTGTGACCCCCCCCGCCCCCCCTCCTCCCATCTGACAGGAGATATAATGTCACGCTGTGAGGTGGTCATGTATGAATTAGCAACTCAGGAAGATTTCTGGGCCAGGTTGTCTAAAATTTTGAAGAAATTTGTGTTTTAGTAAACATCTTATGCCGTCTTTACTCTCTCGTCTCAATGGCAGCTGTTTGTCCAAGCAAATCAACCATCTGAAACTGCATGGAGAACTATAATAGCAGAACATGTGATTTATTGTTCAAGTTTCTTCACAGTACATCAAAACGACACTTTGCATGCTGACTTACCTGTGCACACCTGCTCCACTTTGGTGAAGTCCGCCTTTAAAGTTGTATTGAGCCAGCTCAGCAGCTCACTACAGTTTGGTGCCCCCTGTGAACCGGCGGTGTCGTTCACTGCCACAGTGACGTCCATCTCCTGAAGGGATGGACCTGCACAGACACCACAAAAACACATCCACACATAGGAGTCACACAAAGAAACACACTAACGCAGTGATACAAGCATCGATACATTAGGACCAGAAATCACACTTCTGAATTCATCTCAATAATTTAAGATTATGTTTATTAAGATTATATGATGTAGATGTTGGAGGTATTAAGAACATAAAGGGGCGCTGGTGGTGCAGTGGTGCAGTGGTTAGTGTGTGCACCCCATGTATGGAGGCTGTAGTCCTCCAAGCGGGCAGCCCAGGTTCGATTCCCACCTGTGGCTCCTTTCACGCAAAAATTTAAAAAAGAACATAAAGACATGACAGAGGTATTTTTTTTAATTAGATTGTGCGTTCACAAAATGTGGCTGACACTTCATCCAGGGTTACTGCAGTCTTCAAAATGAAATTTATGACTTTTTAAGACCTTCCTAGACCCAAACAAAGACAATGTATTGCCATTTTTGCACCACTTGGCATCTGATCTTTTCTGATTACATGTGGGACATGATGGCTTTGACTCCCATTGTCACAAAACACAAGAAATACAAGAAATGGATTTCCATTTAAAGGCTGCTCATAATGCAAATGACTTGTCATGTGAAGGAGCAATTCACAAATAGAATAAAAGATCATATAAGCCTGACTAGAGGTTGTGAATCAGATAAAGAAAACAGACATTTCTCAGTCAAGATGTAAGACTTTTTAAGGATCTGTAGTAGGGGTGCAGAAATGCAAAATTTTCTCTAATCCATTTTCTCGAAACAATTACGACCCATTGTTAAAGCCAGTACTCGAGTAATCGTTTTGTAGTTCTTTTTTTCTGTGATTCTTTTCCCCCACAGGAGGCCCCGCCCCCAAATATGACGCGATGACGACTGTATCTACTGATTAATTTGAATCTTCTGGATTTTAATAATTGTTAGTAAGATGCCTTTGTATTAAGATCCAAATTAGGACATTTCTTACTTCAACAGACAGCAAACTTCAAATAAAACTTCACACAGGCGTGTTATGATCGTTTTAACACTTTATTATAATCAGAGCAGTGAGTGTGGCGAGCGGACGTGCAGACGTCAATGTGCACTCATCGCACGTTAAAACTGTTTTGACAGAAACATTGTGTTAACAAAGACTCCAGTCTGCAGTGTAGAGCACACTTTACTCAGGTTAATGAAGTTACAATAGAACAGGTGAACTGTTTCATCTTTCTCCTCTGTGCGTCATGACACACTCGCTCAATCTCACTCATCCGTCTGCTGTTTGAGCTCTCTCTCCCTATAAGGTTGTTCTGTTTTGTAGTTATTAAAAGAATAATCATCTAAAATTCCAAAATATATGAAAACATCTAGTTATGCTGCTCTGTCCTGGATGATCAAACGTTGTTTGGTGGAGTAAAGCGGTAATCGCAAAGTGAAAGTCCTTCTTTTTCTGTGGACTAAAAAGACAATTTGAACTGAACTCTCGTAGATCATTTTGCATATTTGTTTGTTTGGGACTTTTTGTTCATTGTGAATTCATAGGGGCGTAAATTAAAGGGATATTTTTGTTAGGGTAGCAGCGTACGGATCAACAGCGGACGCGTTTCAGCACAGAGCCTTGATCAGCGCTTTGTTTGTCATCTATTTTCTTTTTGCGCTCGTGCACCTGAAGTTTTATTTCTGTTTGAGTGTCTATGCTCCTTTTTTTCTGTTTTGAATTAAGCCTATCCTAGAACCCACAATGCAACAAGAAACATTTATAAAAATGTGGACTACAAAACGATTATCGTTTAAAAAAAATTTGTAACCGATTATTATTTAATGCACCCCTAATCAGTATGTGTGCTGCAGGCTGAAGTCATATGAGAGAGCTACTGCTGTCAGGAGAGTCAGGACATGTTGCTGCAAAATGTGTCCGACTCAGGTGATTTGGGAGATGAGGAAAAATTACAGCTATGACAACAAGTGCAAAGTAGATAAAGAGTAAGAAATGTTCCTTGAGTTAATCACTACACAAGGTACACACAGTGTCCACAGAGGATGAAGAGGATTGTCAAAGGCTGAAACCTTTATGTAAAGGGACAGTAAAGGAAGTTTAGACTATTCACAGGGAAGTGGAGCAATAAGGTAGGCAGGGATTCATTTAAAGAAAAAAAACTGTAATGGTTTAATTCATGGTTGGATAAAGGTTTCATGGTTTGCAGTGGGAAACTGTTTCAGTCCAGCAGAGGACGATGATGCACCTGCTATTGGTGCAAACCGCCATAAAAATAAAAAAAAACACAGAAGAAGAAGAAGTGGGAGAAAGGGAAACGAGTAAGAAGATTTGAGCGGGTAGCATCCCGACCAATCAGATCGATGGATGGATGGATGGGCCCGGAACTGACACGGGGTCAGATCATAAGATGATCTTCAGTGAACGTTAAAGACAATAAACAGATCTCAAATCAGTTATTAACTGTACGCTTTATAAAGCAGTGTAAAAAGAAGCCACGAGGTTTGAATGCTCTTCTTGAGGGGGAAAAACGTGGAGTCCAAACAATGAAATCATAAACAATGAGCCAAGAGCTTTACAAACAAACAATGAAATCATAAACAATGAGCCAAGAGCTTTACAAACAAACAATATGCTGGATTTAACGGCTATAAAATAATTAACATATAAAAAAACTACTTGAAAATTAAAAGTAGTAATTTACTAAACCAGCCGTTTTGGTCCAGACATTGTCAGTTTATTCTACCACGCAAATCGCCGAGTCGGTGTTATGTCGAATAATGCTACCCTTCGAAAACTCTGCGGTCCGCACGTAAAGTTACACAAACAACAACACAACCTGTTTAAAATTATTCTCAAATACAATCAAAAGCTAGCCAGATTATACGGACGCTTTGTTGTTCAACTAAATATGTAACTTTGGCAACTAAACTCAATCTACGAGTAAAGATCTACGTGTTGAGGCATTAGCTTCCCAGGGTAGCGAAACTTTACTTAACGCAGCGTAGGCTAGCTTGTTAGCACGAGTTCTTAGCGCTGTCATTTACGTTAGAACTGCGGATTTATAACGTTGTTCATGTGTAACGGAAACGTTCGCTATCACGTTATGTTTTCAGGTATTAATTTGACTCGGACTAAGCGTAGAAGTTTAGAAAACATGTTTGGGAAAACTCAAATAACTCACCCTCTCCGTGTTGTTGCTGTGGGGTCTTTAAACTGCCCGTGTCAGGCTACTCCCGCCTCCAACAACCAACTGACCAATCCCGAGCCCCGTTCGGCTAGTTACCGCCCACCAGCCCGCTTCATATGGTAGTGACTGTAAATGTTACGTTTTTGTCTCAAGACATGAAATCAAATAATAACTCAGGACTATTTTGTTAAACAAATAAAACAAAAATAAAAATAAAACATTTATTGTTTGATTAAAAAAAAAAAAATATATATATATATAGTGTGAATGTCATGGTTGAACAGTGTTAGCATGCTAAGCTAATCGGCTACAGTTAGCGGGTGAAGCTAACCTCACTTCTGTGTTTTTGGTTATTTATTTTTACTTAAACCAGATAGAGACACAGCAAAGAACTTTTCGTGCCATTATAAGAAAGTTAGACACATGATTATAGGCGATGCTGGTTGCAAATAAAAAATAGTTTTCTATCTGCTTCCCTGTTGACTCCATGTGACAAATCTGAGACCTCAAATGTTAACAAATAATGTTATTAATCCTTAATTTAAAAGCTGCAGCTCAGCTGATATATTTTTTAAAAAATCTATTTTTAATATCTATCTATGTTTTTGTACATTTTTAATTTTTATTTTAATTTTTTAATTTAAATTGTGCTTGTTCACTTTGTGTTTGTAATCTTTGTGTTTGTAATCTTTGTGTTTGTAATCTTTGTGTTTGTAATCTCTGTGTTTGTAATCTTTGCTCTTTGCTGCTGTAACAACGTAAATGTCCTCGTTGTGGGATAAATAAAGGATAATCTTATCTTTTCTTATTTGACAGACTTGTTTATGTATTTTGGAAAATGAATGATTTTTGTTATCTTGGCTAAAATAAACCTGGTTCATTATTTATTTATTTTTTTAATATGACGTTTGTTTCTAAGTTAGAGTCTGAATCTTCCAGGATACATCGCCAGTTTTGGGTAGTCTATAATTTCACCATTTTACCCCTTCTTTTAAGAGTTCATGAACCAACTTCTAAAATGTTATATAAAGAAGTCATTGGCCTCTTTTATTCATGTTTTGCGTATAGCGTTTTAAAAAGGGAAAAGCTGAACAGTAGTTATTCACCAAGCCTATTTGTAAACAGTAGGCTAATAAATCCAATCCTTGAATCAAAAATATATTGACAACCAGCTAAATTCCTGCTTTCATATTACCAATCCTGTGGTGCCCCTTCAGTATAATTTGCAAATATTTGACCAGTGACAAAGCACTGACTTTGCACTTCTGAAAATGGGGTCGGTCAATCAAACATACAATGGTTTGAATCATCAATAAAACCAGTTTAGGAGTCAAATAATAGTGATCAATATTTCACACCTTTATATTATTTGTTACAGTTCACTTAGCAGGCGCGTTTATCCAAAGCGACGTACATCAGAGAGTAAGTACAACTCCATTCATACACCGCCACTGAAGCAGAGGGAGCAATGCGGGGTTAAGTGTCTTGCCCAAGGACACATCAGACATGTTGCTCAGCTGGGGATCGAACCCTTGACTCTTGATTTATTATGGCGCATAAAGTCATAAAACACATGTTATGTGTGTGATTATACCTGTTTACCTATCTGAGCATTGTATGTCTGATAAGGTTATACAGTAACTTATGTTATTGGTGAGAAACAGGCAAGAGGCTATTTCAAGTTTTCTTCTTCCTGCTCCTGTCTGTTCGTGGACAGTGTATACGTATTTTGAAATAATAGGGTATGATGTATGTTGCACTGGTTTTTTAAACTCCTATTTTGGGCAGATTTTTGTTTTGAAATAGAGAAAAAAATTATTATCATTCATTTCAAATTAATGTCATATGTTCCTCTGTAGTTTGAAGTCTTTAAGTACAAACAAAAACATATTAATTCTATTAAGCCCTCAGACAGTAATTTTGTGCTTTACAGAAATGGAGCCGCTTTAAGTAAGAACAACACAAACACAAGCTGTTCTTGAGAGTCCTAATCAGCATCTTAACCATCCTAAATATTGTCATTGTCATTATCAAATGGTGGTGGTGGTGGAGTCGGTCGTCTTAACTGGATGGTCGGGGGATCGATCCCCAGCTCCTGCAGCCACATGTCCAAGGTGTCCTCAGGCAAGACACTTAACCCTGAGTTGCTCCCACTGCTTCATCTGCAGTGTATGAATGGATGAGTTAATACTGATGGACTCTTTACTCAGCAGCCTCTACCATCAAAGGTCAGAAAGAAGGCTTTTTCTTTCCGTGCACCGACACTTTGGAACAGTTTACCTCTGGACATCAGGCAGGCTTGTTCTGTTGAGGTTTTTAAAGCAAAGTTAAAGACCCGTCTGTTTACTGTTGAGTATGAGTCATGATTTCTCTGTATGTTTTTTCCTGTATTTTAACTGTATTGCTTTGTACAGCACTTTGATTTAAAGTGCTTTATAAATAAATTTATTGTTATTATTATTATTATTATTATTATTGTTATTATTATTATTATTATTATTATTATTATCAGGGTGTGAATGTGGAGGTGTGACCTGGGGTGTGAAAGAGCTTGGAGTAGTCAGAAGACTAGAAAAGAAACATACAAGCTCAAGTCCATTTACCATTAACATTTAAAAAATACCCTTTTAATAATGAAACATCAGACCTTTGTGAGCATGGCATGGTATTATATTAGGTAAAACCTTTAAACAGACTTAAAGGCAGGGTTGGTAATTCTCAAAAACTAGCATGATTTTGAAAGTAGCATTCCCTCAGTGCTCCGTCTGCACCTTCCCCTCTGTGCTCCCTCTTAAGCCACGCCCCCTCACTTACATGCACCAGAAGTGGACCTCAGCTCATCTCTGTCATTGTGTAGAAACTACGTCGTCTCATGTCTCATTCAGCGATAAGTAAACTTTCAGTATAAACTCCTAAAGTCATCGGTGACGAGCTTTGAGTGTGATAGAGAGCGAGCAGGGAGACAGGGAGGCGTCTGATTGGTTCATCAGATTGGTACCTCGTGGCAGACATTAGTTAAAGTTTTTACAGACTTACAAACTGATACAGATGATGGATTTTCTTTGTTCCTTTTTCAGAGAACATGAGTTATTAATGTCTGTCATGACCTAAAGACAATTTACACCAACATCTGAAAAAGTGGATCTGGAGGAAAATTACAAACCCTGACTTTAAATGTTATAATCTGAACATAATAAAAATAATCCTTACCTGTAAACATATCACCACTCAGAGACCTTCAAGAGTGTCAAACAAAACGAGGACAAACAGCTTTTATTCAGCGGCCAAACTGCGTTTTTTATTAGGTAAAAATTATATATAGGTTGCTATAAGAAGTATACAAACATAAAAAAATACACAAAATAAAGTATAAAAATAGCACAGAATCTGTTCTTTCAAGCGTGTTGGCACTGAAGATTCATCAAAAAAAAGGCAAAAGAAACAATTCTAAAATGTTACTCTCGTCGAACATAAGCACAAAAAATGTTTTAGTTTTAAAAAAAGTTCTCAGTTTTTATCACACACTCGAAATCTACAAATACACACACATCTACATAACACGAGGTTTCAAAACACTATGGATTAATATGCTCTAAATTGTGCTGTCACATTCTTAAGCGAGCTTTTTAACATGTTCTCAGTAAAAGGTTTAAAAGAGCCGTAACAAAGAGAGATACTAACTAGATCTATCGTGTGTGTTCTGTTTTCAAGCCAACATTCAGCAGTATTAGTGAAGTATGTAAACAATCACTTTTTGGTTTTATAAAGGGACTCTAACATCAGACTTAGGCTGGTTCTGTTGGGAGCCCGTGGAGCACCGCAGTCGGTCTTGTTAAGAAGACTCGCCCCTTTTTTCTGTTATCGGTCAAACAAAGAAAGTAGAAACACTTGTAAACCTTTCTATCAATACAGTACACAAAACATTGTTTAAAAAGAGTTCCAGTGATACAAAATAAAAGCTATATATATAAATATATACAGGGCACGTGGGAGCAGAGAGCTACAGTATATATTCACAGAACAGAGATCCTACAGGAGGAACGGTGCACAGTCGCCCCCCTCGTCTGAGGTAATGCCCTTAAAGTTTGATTTGGTGACAGCCGGCAGCAACTCAAAATCGCCCAGTTGTAAAAAAAAAAAAAAAAAAAAAAAAAAAGGAGAAAACTGCACAGACTTCAGGTGAGTGTTGCCCATTGGACACATCCAGGAAAGTGTTATTCAGATAAACCACCCAGTGAGTCGCTCTACTCTGCTGGTGAACATGTCAAAACTTCCGCACCAAGTATGTCCTGTAATCTCAGACTAACAAATTACACTCTAGGAATGGTACTAATCTGTAGGGGAGTGGTACTTTTAGTGTTTTTTTGCAAGGTTTGAAGCTAAATGACAAATATGTATCATAACTTAAGGAGTGACTCCAGTAGATCGCTTCAGCCAGTCGTCTCAAAAGCAGCAGTAAACATGGCAATAAAACCGATCAGGGTATGCATACTTTGTTTTTTTTTCTTCTGAAAGGTTCAAATATTGTTATCCTTAGCGTCCGATACCATTACAGAGAAGATTGCTGCGGAGAAAGACCTGTTTTGTCTAACTACAAACAGCTGTTGAACAAAACAGTAATTTTACTTTGTGTGCTTTGCGAGGTAAAAACAACAGATTTTGTGAATTATTTGAGGAAAGCAGGTGAAAAATGACAAAAATCCACATTATTACAGAAGCTTTTAGTTTCACAGAAATCAGTTTGTCACACACTTCACATGCAGCTCTTTTTTGATTAAAATAGTGAATTATGACCTTAACATACAGCGTGTCCACCACACAGAACAAAGCATCACCAGGCATCATAGAGATGGTTTTCTTTTTAAGGCAGTTTCTCTGAATAAATCTTTTTAACATAGGAACAAAGTAGTCAGTGCTAGTTTACTAAAGTCTCGTGCATCCACCAGTGTTTGCCACCTTTTTCTGTCGTCTCTTGAACAGCTGTGAAACCACGTTTGAACACGTCTTCCTGATTTTTAAATGAACTTGAGCCAAACGTGCACACTGACATCCTGCCATACAGTGAGTCAGAGCACGATGATTTTCAAAATAAAACATCTCCAGTAGGATGAGCAACATCTTTAATCCTCCGCTGTTTTAAAATGTCAGCAAAGTCAAAACCTGATCGTCTTTATCTCTGTGTTTTTGCATCAGGTGGTTTCAAGTATTCGCACGTAGCTATCAGGGAAGTCACAGCCGTGTAACTGAGACGTTCTGACGCCGTCTACAAAAATATCTTTTATATAATCTTTCATAAAAGTCTAAAGGAAGCTAGTTTGCTCATGGGAACTGAAAAAAGACTCGTCTAAACTGCAGCATCAAACAGGTTTTTTGGTGAAGCAGGTGGAACAGCAGGTAGTCTTAAAAAGGGGGAGCAGGGATCGACCTTTCCATGTTTGGACTTTGCTTCAAGTGAATTTAAAAGAGTTTTTGTCTGGATTAAAAAACCGCCACATTAAAGTCGTCGGCTAAACTGAGAGATCAGCAAAAACTCTGAAATGTTTTTAGGATACAGAGCCACTAAAAAGTTCTACTTCTGGCACCAAGCGTTTTCTGCAACTAGTCAGTGTTGTCAACTTAAAAACACCTTCCAAAGGTTTTAAAAAAGATCCTATTAAAACGGCTGTACAGGCCGAGCGTTAAAAAAAAAAACAGAAAAGTGATGTCATCGTTCTTTTCAACGGACTGATCGTTGACCCGTCCCGCTCACTTTGACTCTCTGGGGCGGTGATCAGGTGCTCACCTCTGCCTTCTTTGTGTCCCTCTGTGTTTAAGGGGTTTTGTTCCAGTTTTAAGGCAGCAGTGCGTGATCACCAGGATCCACTAAAATTTCTCCCAGTCGCACTAATTCTCCCGAAACTTCCATTCTTCCAGCCAAAGAAGTCGTACAGCTCTTTTCCAGAAGTTTTTTTTCATGGCGGCTGTTGTTTGTTGGAGCCAGCCTCACAATAGCAAAGCTGGTGGGTGGATCATGAGTGGGGGTCTGTTTTGCTGGTGATGTGTTGGCGTCTATTCACAGGCAAAGTAGTCTTTCAGAGGGGCGAACAGATGCCTGATGACCGGGACGCTCCAGGACCGGCCCAGGAGCTTCTGCCTGGCGCCGCGACCCATGTTTGACACATCGGTGTAGTGGACAGGGAAGCCGAAAATCCTGCAAAAAAACATAAACGACAAACATTACAACCAAATGTTCTGTGAAGTCATTATCCTCATTCAAAGAATTCTTCTGGTGTTTCTAAAACGGCGCTCTTTTTCAAATACTTTGGGGTCTAAATCACAGACGAGGTCCTGAAGAAATGGAGATAATTGAGGTTAATCCTGCTCCTGCACCCCTCGAGGCAGATGAGTTTGATATTCAAATGTTTGAACACATCAGAGGAAGGCTCCCTGCAGAGATAGACTTTTATGTTAAATAGTTTAGAGCCTTTTCCAACACCTTTTATTCCCCTCCACAAAGCCCCCAGACTCCATCCATAAAAACACATTTCTAACTGTGGGAGTTTCTGGTCTGCCGCTGCCGAGGTGAACTTCATGTGGGAACACAATCGCCCAAACTTTACTCTGAGTTTCTCCTGCCAGTTCACTCGTAAATGTCCCGCCTGGAGTTGGGGCGAGCTGACGCGCCAAACAGCAGGAGATATTTCTTTTTTAAAACTGAGGGGCAAAATGTTCAAAATGGAGACAATATTTGACAGATCAATAGATAAGGTGCTCAGTGGTTTGCCCCGCTCATTCTGACAACTTTATGTTGTTTACCTCCCTTTCACTGTTTCATTTTTCATTTTATTTTATCATGTAAATTATGAGAAGCTATGTAAAGACCCCTTGTGAACTGCACTACTTAGGTTGTGACCTAAAATTGAACATGTCTAAATGTCTGGTAATTATTCTGATTATTATTTTGCTGTTTTTTTTTTTTTTTTAAACTGAGGGGGGAATAACCCCAAGGATTTTGATGCAGCCAAATAAAGGAGCGATTTGGTGAAACTACAAATCAACTCCAGCTGTTCAAAGACTTAAAAACATCTTATTAAGAAGCGTAAGTCTGTAAAAACAAGGCCCAGGTTTAACAGCCTCATATGTTAATGTGTTAGTGGATGCACCTCTCCAGCTCCGTGCACCACAGGATGTCCTCCTTCCCGTTCATCAGGACGGGGAAGTGTTGATCCTTCCCTTGTTTGATGGAGTTGGAGCGGGTCGTGATGGTACGCACCTTCCCAAACTATGAAACAGACAAATGCACGGTCAAACAAGTGCAACCAAAAAAAAAACTTGATGAACGCCAAAGACTCATCGTGGCTCTCTACCTTTGCGACTCTGCCGTGCTCGAGACAGTCCTGCAGCTCCAGCTTGTCCATCCCAGAGGCACAGAGAGGCCTGGAGGAGGGGATGGCATTAGTATGCTGTCATATGAAACACTCACACAGAGTACACAGATGAGCTTTAAAGATCCAAACTCAGACAGAAAAGAGGTGTTTTAATTCTTACCTGTTCATGCCCGGTAGATTTCCCCAGAAGTATCTGGCACGGTGAGCAGCTGAGACCTCGATGGCGTCGATCATCACCGGGTTACACTGCACATGACATCACACACAAGGGACAAAACATGACTAACTGTTTAAAGTATGCAGATGACTCAGGAAACCAAACGAGAACCATTTGGTCAGGAAGTTTAGGCTCGCAGTATAACCATTGGTACACCTTTTAAATCTTTATATGTGATTTTTCAAACTTAAATATATAAATCAAGTATGTCCTCTGAAAATAACTCTGTGAGTCATGACTGTCTACAATGGGTGTAACACCCGAGTCCCACTGTCTGTGATGTTTTCAGAGTTTTCAGAGTCCTATCTTCACTTTGTTTACATCGCCCGGACGGCCGGCTGACTCCTCCCCTCGTGTATAAAAGTTGTTTAATTGAGGGACTAGAGAAAAGAAGAATAACATACTGTACTCACTGCTTAACTGTGTTTCTAGATCACGCTCATTTCAGGTAAATTTACATGCAGTGTGAAGATACCAGCATAATAAAGATCGCTAGCATTAGCATGCTAACACAACAATGCAGCGCGAGTTGTTTTGGTTTCATGCTGGTGCTCAAGGGCGACATCTGCTGGATCAAAACATCACATATAAAGCCTTTAAGCTCCTCCACGGCTGTAAACTGACCTCCAGGAATCGCGAGATGTCCCTCTTGTCGTTGACGCCCATGGCGACCACGTTCTCGAACATCCAGAAGAACGGCCGGTTCTCTCCTTCTTTGGGCCTTGCTTCGCTCAGCAGGCGGTAAAACTCAAAGAACAGCCTCCCTGTACCTTCTGGAGCAACAAACACTCAGATCAGAATCCAAAGAAAATTTGATTTGAAAATAAATGTTCTTGACTCTGTGTGTGGATTCTGCATTTGTGGATCACTTTTGGGCTTTTCTCTCGATGACGTCATTCTTACGCACACTGCAATCCACATATAAATACGAACAAGAATACGCCTTCCCCTGAACAACCAGTAGATGGCAGTGTTGTGCAGCCACCGCTGGTTATGGTTGTGGTTACTAACAGATCATACATCTGGATAAACTGGTGTTTTTAAATTATAATGATTAAACTCATGACTTTGATGTGGATTCATCAAAGTCAGATCAGCGTGTCTGACATGTTCTTCCTCTGTCAGGTACTTACCATAGAGACCTTTCCTCGCGGGATTGACGATCGACAGGTCGTTGCACGGACTTCCTCCGATCACCAGGTCAAAAGGACCCCACTCCAACAGCTGAGAGAGACAACAGCACCCCCCAGTGTTAGACTCAGGGAATGACAGGCACAGATCAACCTCTCAAACTGAGGAAGAATCATGAAAAGCTTTCTTTTCATTCTCACATGATTGACTTCTTTATCCATTAACCCAGCTTTAAATTAAATATGATTTATTCTTTCAACCAGCAGCAGGTATGAGACGACGTTTCACCTTTTCACACACAAACACCCCCGACACCAGAGTCTACGTCCAGAGAGACGGGGGGGGGGGGGAAGAGTTCAAGAGATGAAGAAAGAATAAAGAAGAAGGTGGAGTTGGAATGATCCAAATCTCTTACATTGAAGTAATGTAACGTGAAGTCGAGATTCTGGAGCAGGAAACTAACGCAGCTTTCTCTGATGCTTATCTGATGATTCATGAACTTAAAAGTGTGTTTGATTTATCTCTCCCCCCCGACACCTGAGCCGCTTTCAAAGGCAACAAATCGCTCAGAACATATTCATGGTGAGATATTTGAGCAACTGCAAACACATCAAGTGACTTCACATGAACATGATCAGAGCTTTAATACACTCAGCCAGACCTGCAGCACTGCATGAGGAAGGGGGGTGGGGTCTATGAATGTCTCGTTTATAATCACATTTCTGGGCGCTTCAAACGGCCTTCTTGTGAATCATCAAGTTACCATTTTGACACTTCATATCACTTAAAATCTTCTAACTTCTTTATTTAGTTTCATCCATCTTTTTTGAAGAGCGAGTTTGAACCAGCGACCGAGTGAGTCAGATTTTCTGTTCTTACATTTTTCTTTGTGATGTCCCGGACATCGTGGACGTACTGGATCTTTCCTTCATGTCTGACGACGCCCACCGAGATCGAGTCCTCGCACACTTCCGACGCCACGTACTGGTCCACCTTGAAACCCAGGTCTCTCAGAACCAGGTATCCTGTCAACACCAAAAATCAGAGGAGGGTTGTAGCAGTTTTTCCTGAAGCCCAAAAAGAACACCTTCAAAAGGTTTGTACCAGAAACCATCAAAACCGTCTTTAGATTCAAACGCTCGACTCATTTTAGAAGACTAAGAATAATTAATCATCGTTAACAGTTGTAGAGGAGTAACTCGTCTCAGAGCGTCGTCTCACCGGTGGCTATGCCGTCAAACAAGGAGAGGACTCTGATTGGTCGTCTCTGGTCTGCAGGGACTGCTGGGTACGTCTTTGGTGTCTCCTGAAAGAAAAAAAAAGATTACGATATGAAATGTTTCAACACCAGAATGTTTACAGCACTTTGAGTCTAATGCACATTTTCCAAAGGGGAAAATAAATCTTATCTTACGATTGTAACATGTTTAATAATGATGGGTTTTTTTCAAAAATAAAAAAATTGATAATGGAGAAGTCCTCGTAGCTCTTCAATTTTAATTTAATTTTCCAAGTTGAGAACCACACACACACACACCTACACACACACACACACACACACACACCTACACACACACACACACACACACACACACACACACACACACACACACACACCGATACATGTCGTCCTGTGACCTGCATTGTACTCAACATACGATACGCTTTATGGTCTCCTTCAGAAGACGTGTCTTGGACTCAGAGTGCTAAACAAACAAAGCAGCCTCCACAGGAGAATTCATTGATGGGCTGTACGCTCAGATATGATTGGATGAAGCGTTTGTGCTCCGAGAATAAAAGTGCTGCTATGACAACAGTCTTTAAAAATGGCCGCTTTAAATTTTAATATTTTTTGAAGCTGAAATTTTTTCATGAATATTTTGACTGCATCTGATAAATAACATTTTCAGAGCGACTTACAAACTCCTGTCCGTTGTCGTTGGCAAAGAACTCCTGCAGCTTGAGGCTCCAGTCGTGCCGTTGTTTCAGCACGCCGTACTGCAGCTGCGGCTGGCACATGTAGCACCTCCACGGGTCCAGGTAGCGAGCGTTGTTGGACGCTCCGGGGTCGACCAGGATGTCCAGACAGTCCACGCAGAAACACCTGGAGGAGACACGAGACAAGGTGAACAACGGAAATACATCTTATATGATGTATGTGCCGATAGTGAGTGTGTAAGTGTGTGTGTGTGTGTGTGTGTGTGTGTGTGTGTGTGTGTGTGTATTTGTGTGTGTGTGTGTGTGTGTGTGTGTGTATTTGTGTGTAAATATGTGTGTGTGTGTGTGTGTGTGTGTGTGTGTGTGTGTGTGTGTGTATTTGTGTGTGTGTGTGTGTGTGTGTGTGTGTGTATTTGTGTGTAAATATGTGTGTGTGTGTGTGTGTATGTATTTGTGTGTGTGTGTGTGTGTGTGTGTGTGTGTATTCGTGTGTAAATGTGTGTGTGTGTATTTGTGTGTAAATGTGTGTGTGTGTGCATTTGTGTGTAAATGTTTGTGTGTGTGTGTGTGTGTGTGTGTGTGTGTGTATATTTGTGTGTAAATGTGTGTGTGTGTGTGTATTTGTGTGTAAATGTGTGTGTGTGTGTGTGTGTGTGTGTGTATTTGTGTGTAAATATGTGTGTGTGTATTTGTGTGTAAATGTGTGTGTGTGTGTGTGTGTGTGTGTGTGTGTGTGTGTGTGTGTGTGTGTCTGACCTGCAGCAGTTGGCGTTGCCACAGAGCAGAACCTCTCGGCCTCGGCCTCCGCAGCAGACGGTGCAGTAGGACTGATAACCGTCGTCATCGTACATGTAGGACATCTCCAGGTAGACGTCCTGAACACACACACACACACACACACACACACACACACACACACACACACACACACACACACACACACAGAGAATAACAATTATTATTTACATTTTGTGGCGTTTGAACTCGTACTAGTTGGAGTACGATAGTTGAGTTGTTTGTTTTGATGTGTTTCTTCACCTTGCACGTTTGGCACAGGCCTCCTTCAAACAGCGGGTGGAAGGTCGCTGCCATCATCTTTCCACAAGAGAGACAGAAATCTGCAGGAGCACAAACACGTCGGTCAGCAGGTGGAAGAGTGAACGTTAAATCTCACTCCTGACAGTTCAAGAAGAAACCCGCTGAACTCTCACCTTCTATACTTCTTTTATTCTTCAGGACTTCATTCACCATTTGTTCTGAGAGACGGAGACAGAGATTATCTGATCAGACATTAAGGAAACATGAAGTGCTGGCTTCTCTGACAACAATGCAGCAGCCAGTATGTCCTCCTTCTAACTTTACATTCTGCTCCTGAATGCTCTGGATTTGTTTGGACCAGAGAGGGTAGGTGGTTTTAAGGCGACCCCCCCACACAGCCGTTTTGGACGCCCCTCAGTTTGTCAGATATGAGAGCAGTTATCAGGTCAACAGGTGTTGCAGTGATGGAAGAGAGAGAGAAGTGGTTCAGATAGAAGTGATTGTACCCGACCTAAAAAGCCTCTGCATGTTTCTAATAAGCTCCACGAGCAGAAACGTGCTCAAACTAGGATCAATATTGGAGATGCTTTTGAAAAATGGAGAGAGGTTAGAACACAGAAAGGTTTACAGACCCATGCAGAGCTGGATAAACACTGAAGCTTCAGAGTCCACCACATGGTGACCTGAGTGAGCATCCACTCTAGAGAGGAGGGGGGGGAGACAGCTCTCTATGATGTTTAGAATTTAGACTGCAGTACCCATTTTAAACACTAGGGGGCAGAGTTACATACTGCTCCTTTAATTATCAAGATATGGCTTCATGTTGTTTTATATTTATATTAATTGTGTGAGTCTGACACCAAGTTATACAAAGATAAAACACATTATATATGCTGTATGACATAAATCAGGAAGTAATCGCTGTAGGAAAAACTCACTGAGATCAGATTTAACTCCTTCAAAAGGTAAAATCTGATTTAGAAAAACTACATGAAAACAGGGATAAAGTATTTTCTAAATAAAGTGGGTGTGAACTGTACCTCTGCTGTAGGACTCCTCGGGGGCGGCCTTGTTCTTACAGAGACTGACTCTGGGCCGCTTGGCGCTGGGGAAATACTCAGGCAGGGAGACATCGAGGACCTGATGGTCCAGAGGGTTACTGCCTGCACGGAGACACAAAGAAACACTCTTATGTCAGGACTCAATATGTGTGTGTGTGAAGGTTCAACAACAACTTCAGGTTTCTGTGGAAGCTAAGAAAAGTGCTGCAAGTCCGTCTTGTCTCCATGACAACAGTCTGTTGACAACGGCCGCTGTATGACCGACACTGCTCTGTTACTTTTTACTGCATGTTTTATATTTCAGATCGTTTATTTCGGTGACGTCAGCAGCGCCTTTCTGAAAAGTGTTTTTATGTCATGTTTGACTCTAACAGCCTCATTAATAAAGTATCTATCTGTATGTAAAGAGTGTGATGTCGCTGCCTTGCTCACTGGCTGTGTGTGTCGGTTTCAGTCCCTCCTCTCCTTTGGGCAGGAAGCCCCCGTTGGCCCAGTCCAGCATGGGTTTGACCTGGTCGTCTGGATTATCCGACTCACAGGGAGTGAACTTCTTCTCCGCCCGGATGCTGGCCATCTTCAAGAGAGAGAGAGAGAGAGAGAGAGAGAGAGAGAGAGAGAGAGAGAGAGAGAGAGAGAGAGTAGAGAGAGAGAGAGAGAGAGAGAGAGAGAGAGAGAGACAGAGAGAGAGAGAGAGAGAGAGAGAGAGGAGATAGAGAGAGAGAGAGAGGGAGTGTCAAAACCTCAGAGACGCATTAAATAAAATTGTAGAAGACGTGTGTCCACATCCAACTCAGTGAACCTGTGTGATCATGTCAGGGTAACAACACAACACACACACACACACACACACACACACACACACACACACACACACACACACATATCACAGTCTGTTTGCAGAGACAGGACAGTGGATAGTACGGTGGCCGGTGGGGGTCAATCGCTCAGCAACTGATGAAAAGACATACATTTAGAAAAATGCGCAGCATATATAGAAACGCTGCACATTGAAAAACAAATGCAAAGACACAAACAGCAAAAGAAACAAACACGCTGCAAATAGGCAAAACAACTGCATAAGCATCAAACGCGTGTTTCAGCCTTTGTTTTTCAATGTGCAGCGTTTCTATATATGCTGCGCATTTTTCTAAATGTATGTCTTTTCATCAGTTGCTGAGCGTTTGACCCCTACCGGCCACCGTACTATAGAGCTGGAAACCGAGGCTAGAGAGAGAGAGAGCGGGAAATGACATGCAGGAAATGAACCCGGGTCGCCCACAGCCTCCGAACGTGGAGCACTCAAACCAACCACTTACCAACCGGAGCCACAAAGCAGAGCTTTATTAATAAACTCATGTTCCAAGTCCAAGAGGAGGAGGAGGATGAGAAGAAGAAGAAGAAGAAAGGATGATCAAATAGAAGACGAGGAAGTCAAAGAAGAATAGTAAAAAAAGAAAGAAAAGGAGTGAAAGAAAAGAAAGAAAGGAGGAGGACAACGAGGTCCACGGGAAAAGAAGTGGAAGAAAGAAAGTGGAAAAGGAAGATAAACCTGAAGAGGAAGTAGAAGAAGAAAGGAAGGAGGACGACGACCACGATGAGAAGACAATGACGAGGATGATGATCATAAAGAGGAAGTTGTAGAAGAAGAAGGGGAAAAAAAGCTAGAAGAAAAAAAGGAAGAAAACTACAAAACAAAGTAGAAAAGAAGAAGAAGAAGAGGAGCAACCAGATGAAGGCCTGCTGATCTTCACCCACATGTTCAAACCTATCTTCTTCTTTCTCAGACTAAACTCCTTCAGTTACATGTGATAACGTTGAAGCTCACCTCCAGCGCCTGAAAGATGGCTCTGCGGTACGAGGCCAGCTTGGTGTAGGAGGCCTGACTGAAGAACTTGGCGAAGGCGGTGATGGAGTCCAGTTTGTCCGCTGAAACCTGAAAACAAAAAACAACAAAACCACATAAAGATCTGAGAGCGGTCACACTCCCCCCCTCTCCCTCCCTCCCTTCCTTTTCTCCTCTCCCCTCCTCACCTCAGAGAACTTGCCGTCTCCGAACCACTGCAGCCACCTCATGCCGTGACTGGCCTGCGTTTGCCCGTAGCACGCCACGTCACCACGATGCCCGGCCACCAGGAGAAGCCCTTTATCTTCCCCCACACCAGCTCGCCGATACCAAAACCCTTATTGTCCTGGACGGAGGAGGAACACAGAGAAGGTAGAGTTAATGTTTAAACTGTTCATCTTTGTTTTATTAAAGGAGCAGTATGTAACTCTGCCCCCTCCTCACTGATTGGATCTTTAAATCTACTACATTAAAGATAAAGATAAACTTTATTGATCCCCCATGGGGGAAATCTTTGCATTACAGCAGCTCAAGAAAACAGGACGGGATTATTATTAAAAATAAAAATGTAGTTAATATCATCATTAGTGTGATGTCAATGTTTAATAAGGTAAATAAACCACCTTCACTTGCAGAAAAAGAATCAGGTGCCAAAACACAGCGGAGAGAATGCGGCATAGTTTGCCAGAAATACCTCCCTGTCTTGGTTTCTTCATAAAAAGAGGATTAATGATTAATGATATATGATTGAATGGATTAAAAAGGAGGGAGAGGACACTTTCTCCTCTCTGCACAAGAGGTAAACATTAGAGGGAGAATATAATCACACCCAGATCCTGTTTTAATGAAGGATAATGACCTTTAATCATGACGAGTGAAAAGCCTCCAACGTCTTTAAAGTGAAGCCAAGGCTGAAGTCAAAGAGGCAACACAAACAAAGTGTCAGAGAAGTAGTCCTGATCTCAAAGGCTGACCTGGATACGAGAACTTTAAAGTCTTTCTATGTGATTTTTCACACTTAAATATAGAAATCAAGTATCTCCTCTGAAAATAACTCTGTGAGTCATGACTGTCTACAATGGGTGTAACACCCGAGTCCCACTGTCTGTGATGTTTTCAGAGTTTTCAGAGTCCTATCTTCACTTTGTTTACCATCGCCAGGACGGCCGGCTGACTCCTCCCCTCGTGTATAAAAGTTGTTTAATTGAGGATCTAGAGAAAAGAAGAATAACATACTGTACTCACGCTTAACTGTGTTTTCTAGATCACGCTCATTTCAGGTAAATTTACATGCAGTGTGAAGATACGAGCATAATAAAGATCGCTAGCATTAGCATGCTAACACAACAATGCAGCAAGAGTTGTTTTGGTTTCATTTGATCTGCTGGATCACATATAAAGCCTTTAAGATTCTGTATGTTTGAAACAAAAACATTTCTGAATTGACCTGATATCAAATGTGATGGTTTGTCCACCATCACTCCACACCTGTTGTAGTCCTGTTTGCTCAGGTGTTTCCACTTTCTGCAGGGACAATCTTTTGAAAAACACACATCCCCCCTCCTTTAAGTAACCCATTAGTCTTTTCTGTCTGTCTGTTTGAGATTTATGTGTCCTTATGCTTGCAGATAAATCCTAGTTGAGCTCCTTCAGTCCGCCTTCAGAGAGAAAACCCATTAGGCTTTGTGATGGAGTCGGGCTCCCTTAGAGGACGCTACGCTCTGCTGAGATCAGCCAGTGAAGACACGCACAGACACACACACAGATAAACACAAACAGAGGATAAGACTAACATGCACAAGTATGCAGAGAGAGTGTAAACACCAGAGGCTCTGGTGTGGTCACCCTGACCTCAATGAAACTATTGATACAGAGAAAACACAGTCAGGAGTGTTTGTGGCCACCTGCACTCACACAAGGCCAGGTGGAGCGCTTTAAGAGACAAACAAAGAATCACTTCAGGACTTTATCAACAGATTTAAACATCCTGCCCTTCTTCTTCTTCTTCTTTCATTCCTTTCATTTCTTTGAAGTATTTCCAACTTATAAATCTGCCCCTATGAGCGAGTCTGGTACGGTTATCTCATCAGTCACACACACACACACACACACACACACACACACACACACACTCGTCTTACATTGTACTCGGGCTGGATTCAGAGCTGGACGAGGTGCTGATGCTCTGCGCCGAGTCTTGGAGTCTTGTTCCATCAGATCCAGAGAGGGGGGGGCCTCAGGGACCGCCACGGATACAACGGCAGCCCGAGGACCAGCAACACACTGAGAGAGAGGGGGGGGGGGCAGGAGAGAGAGAGGGGGAGAAGGAGAGAGAGAGAGAGAGTGAGAGGAGAGAGAGAGAAGGAGAGGGAGAGAGAGAGAGAAGAGAGAGAGAGGGGGGGGGAGAGTGAGAGAGAGAGAGACAGAGAGAGAGAGGGGGGGAGAAGAGAGAGAGAGGGAGTGAGAGAGAGAGAGAGAGGGAGAGAGAGAGTGAGAGAGAGACAGAGAGAGGGAGAGAGAGAGAGGGAGAGAGAGAAATAGACAGAGAGAGAGAGGAGAGAGAGAGAGAGAGAGAGAGAGTGAGAGAGAGAAAGAGACAGAGAGAGAGAGAGCGGAGAGAGAGAGAGGAGAGAGAGAGAGAGAGACAGAGTGAGAGAGAGAAAGAGACAGAGAGAGAGAGAGCGGAGAGAGAGAGAGGAGAGAGGAGAGAGAGAGGAGAGAGAGGAGAGAGAGAGAGAGGAGAGAGAGAGAGAGGAGAGAGAGAGAGGAGAGAGAGAGAGAGAGAGAGGAGAGAGAGAGAGGAGAGAGAGAGAGAGGAGAGAGAGAGAGAGAGAGAGAGAGAGAGAGGAGATGGTTACTCATTTTACAAGGCGATATAAAAAGTTTAAATTGGCATCAACGTGCTGCACGATGAGATGTTTTTAAACTCAGCTCTTGTAAAACTGCAGAGTAATAACATAATAGCAGCTCTTTAAAAGAACAATGCATGTGCTTTTGTTAGAGCATGTTTAGAATATTGCAGGTCATCCTCAACCGAGAGGTGAGAGAGAGAAAGACAAACACTGCAGGAGTAAAAGAGCGACACCAAAAGAAGAATCATTCTACAAACACAAAAAGAAGAGTCTTTCTGATGAGCTCAGGTATTCAAACGTCTCGATGTGCAGGAGTTTTTAAAAGAAGAGTGTTTGTTGTTTCAACCTGGATACGACCGCAGTCTTTGTGATTTCAGGCTCCTGCAGGATGTGGGAGAGTCAGGACTCAGATGACCCGTCCCCGTCTTTCATAACTTTTCCATCGCGTTGTAACAAACTGAACGTGAAGCTGCGCCGTGTGTGTTTTTTGTTTACCCCTCTCTGCATGTGCCGACAAGCAAGAGCGACCATCACCTGATTCTAGACTGTTTGACTTGAGTTAGAGCAGAGCAGAGCCGGGCCTGAAGCCAGAGACTCAGACGAGGAGGCCACGAAGAAGAAGAAGAAGAAACGGGTCACTAAACAAAGATTCATCCTAAAACCTCGGCAGCAGAAATACTAGAGTCTACTTTGACATATCTACTTTTTTGATATCACCTCTTGGGGTATGTTCATGTTTCATTCAGCAGAGAGAATCACTCCCATGATTCCCCGCCAGCCTCGACGTTATCTTTTGATATTGTTTTGATCGAGAGCCCCCTGGTGGTGGAATTTACGCACTGTTCCTTTAAGTGTCTTTTAGACGCAGCTCTTCTTTTCACCTTCAAACTTTTTTTGCAGGGAGATAAAATTGACAAGACGTCAAGCTGCGAAAGAAAACATTGCATAAGAGATCTATTGCTCTGGGTTTGAGCGCTCCCTGGCGGCGGATTTTACAAACTGTGCGTTTAATCATCATAATCACCGAACCTACAACATGCTGAAGTTTGAGCTTTCTGTTGGAAAAAGAAATCTGAGCTCTATCTTTCATAGTTTTTTATTTTCAGCAAGTTGTGTCAGGATCATCGACGCGGCTGTTTGATGAGATTTTAGTGAATAAAATGTGTGTGTGTGTTTACCAATGACACGCTGTGCTCCTGTTTGCGGTTCTGTCTGCGAGGTTTGGTGTGTGTGTGTGGCGTCAGACCGGCCTGGAAGATGGTTCTGGGTCGAGGAGTTTGCCTCAAACCCAGCTGAGACGCTCCTGAAGATTTCTCCTGGGAAAAAGAAGTAAAGATAAAAAAATCACGCTTCATGGGAGAAGATTTGAGTTACACAACTTGTAAGGAAAGCGAGTGTGTTCATACCTCGCTGTAGGAGTCCCAGGTGCTTTCCTCCTCCTCCTCGGACTTCTTCCTGCTCCTCTTCCTGCTTTCTCTCGTGCACTCGTTATCATCTGAGGAGGAGACGGACGAGGAGCCAAGGAGCGGCAGAGATCGACAGAAGGTTAGACAGATGGCGGAAGAGAAACTCGATATTTTCAAGAGATCACATGCAAAAGATCGTTTTTGTTTTGTCTCTGACGCAGCACAGAGAATTTGGCAGGCTGCTGATCTCAACAACACGTTTTAAAAACAGAGTTTAAAGTCCATGTTTGTCCTTGTGACTCCGACCCAACAAACTGGCCTTTAAACAAAGAAGAGGCCGAAACTGACCCGGAGCAGCAGGTTATAAAAACTAGAAACGTGTCTGCAAAGGAACGATATGTAACCCTAACACCTAGTGTTTAAAATGGGTACTGCAGTCTAAATTCTAAACATTGCAGAGAGCTGTCTCCCCCCCCCCTCTAGAGTGGATGCTCACTCAGGTCACCATGTGGTGGACTCTGAAGCTTCAGTGTTTATCCAGCTCTGCATGGGTCTGTAAACCTTTCTGTGTTCTAACCTCTCTCCATTTTTCAAAAGCATCTCCAATATTGATCCTAGTTTGAGCACGTTTCTGCTCGTGGAGCTTATTAGAAACATGCAGAGGCTTTTTAGGTCGGGTACAATCACTTCTATCTGAACCACTTCTCTTGACCGCTTCCATCGCTGCAACACCTGTTGACCTGATAACTGCTCTCATATCTGACAAACTGAGGGGCGTCCAAAACGGCCGTGTGGGATGTGTCATGTAATTGTATAGAAAATGTGTTTTTCTCTGGAATAAAGTCTCCATAATCTTTGAATCCATGTCTCAGTAAAGGTGCCTCATGTGTCTTCATTTTTAAGTCTGTGTGGATGTTTTACCTTGAGGCGAGGCGGCGTCTCCGTTCTGCTTCGGGCTGAACGGCGAGGGCGGTTCGGCTGCAGTCAGAGGGCTGTTCTCGTTGGTCAGCTCCACGCCGCTGTCGTTCTCTGATAGGTTCTCTGCTGGAGGCGTGTCTCCGTTCACCGGCGCCTGAGGACAGACACAGGTTTAAAATAATCTTGTAAAAAGTTGACGTAGCCACAGAGGTGCTAATCATGCTAATCATGGGTTTGTGGTCTGCAAAACTTGAAGTTGCCTCTTCATCTTGGTGTCATGGAACCTGGAGATGACTTTATATTAGTCGAGGGAGTGGATATGAAGCGCTGCGGCTGTTGTAACAGTTTCTTAATAAGAGGTAGCCTAAAGCTATATGATCTATTCCACTCTGTTACCAGTCACAACTCATCTGGCGGCTCACCCAGCGCCGTGCTCAGTGTGCTGGAACAAAACGCTTTTGTGTCAGATCTCATTCAAATGCGCCTCGGGCTGACTGCGCATGTGTGACGACGTCTGCAATTAAACTGTCTCTCGATGTTGTTGCTGTAATTATATCGAGCCCCAAACATTAGCAACATGCAAATCTGCAGGCTCAGTGAGAAACCTGTTGGATCACGGCGGAGCATCCTAAAAGTGGCTTTCCAACTGGGTCACCTCTGGGTCACACATATATATATATATATATATATATATATATATATATATATATATATATATATATATATATATCCCTTTCAACGGCCTTACAAATTGCAGCATAAGACCGAAAATTGTAAATCAATCGTTGCTGTGAATCAGAGATTTAGAAGTGGGTATACGCTACGGAGAGACTGACAAATATTTAATATATTTTCTTAAAACTGTCTGAAAGGAAGAATGTGCGACATGTTACACAAAGCAGAGATCAAGTTTATCCTCCGATTATATAAAAGCTGTTTTAGTCGACGAGAAGAACATACTCACTGATTATTTGAATGTCATGTAAGCGCTTTTAGATCACGCTCATTCTGTGTCAGTTTACATGAAATGTGAAACTACGAGCTAACTAAAGAGCGCTAACATTAGCATGCTAACACAACAATGCAGGACACAGATGACAGCAGCTCGAGCAAAGGATGATTTTGTCCGCCGCTTGTGCTTAAAGGTGCGTTCTAGTTGATAACTCCTTGGTGCTAACAGCCTTGGCCTAACAGCAGTTTGTTTTGGTTTCATGCTGGTGCTCAAGGGCGACATCTACTTTCTCAAAAAGATGCACATTCTTCCTTCAAAAGCGAGTCTATGCAGGACTTACACGACATACTCAAAAAGTCTTTTGTGCTGAACAGACAAAATGTTAGCACAACAAAGCCAGTGATAAGACAAATGACTTTCAGCAGAGAGCTGCGGGAGGATGAATATCTTTTAGTCGAAACCTCAAGGGATGGGTTGTTGTTTTTACAAATGAAACACAATCTCACCCCGCTCATGTCAAAGTCACAGACAAAGTGTCACGATTAGAGATTTACACAAAAATCTTGCACGGCAGCCAAAGTATCATCTGTCAGGTGTGCTGGCATGGCCAACTAACCACCACATGAAGAACCAAAAAAGAAACCGGAGAACAACAACAAGACGACAGCGTCTGGAGATGAATCTGAGAGGATTGAGCGGCCGATGTCAGCGAGGACAGTTTCTCTCTGCATCACTTCTCTGCAGCCATGTGAGACCTGCGCCATGTGTTTCCTTTAAGCCCTGAACTCAGCTCTGTTTGGACTTGAACGTGTGAATTCCCCCTTAGGTCGTGATTCAAACTAATCCGCCCAGTAACCCTGTAAAGTCCAAAATACAAAAGATGAACATTTATTAAAGTGTTGAAGTAACACCTTGAGATCATCACGTCTCTGAATATGTGTTAAAAGCTCCTGTAGGGGAGAGGTTCGCTGGGTATGAAGCGGACTGATGTTAAAACTAAGGCCAGACAGAAAAAAAAAAAAGAATCAGAGGACTTAGACCTGGAAAAGCAAAAAGCAATTTTTCTAAAATAATTTGCAGAAAATATATTTCTGTAGATATTATTTTTCAGATTACAGTTAATTTATACAGATGTATTAGTCACCTCTTACATAAAAAATATTCTGCACTAAAAGTCATGTAATGAGGATTGCGAAGGTGCTGAAATAAATAATATTTAAGAGGGGGAAATATGTAATTTAACAGTATTCAATAATGTGCTTTCAAATGGCAAATAAACAAAAAAAAACTGAGGCCAGACCGTCAGGAAAATTGTGAACTTTCGGTATGTTGTTCCTTTTTAAACCCTGTTGCCACGGCGATGGGGCGGCAGAAAAGGAAATTAACAGCACGCGTAATTTTCCAAAGAAAAGACTCACCGAGATTGGTGCAGCCAAGAACAATTACAACAACTACTAATCGGTTACAGCGCTTTCTCTGGTTTCCTACTTCCTGTCCCAACAGTGATAGTCTCCCGCTGTGAGATGTGTAGCCGTTATCAGCAGCCACGTTTACATCTCTCTTCCTGCAGGACTCAGGACTGTGGATTAACATGTTGATTACTTTTACCAAGGAACAAAGGAACTGATCAATGATTTAGGATGTTTTGAACTTTTACAACACCTGGAATAAATAACCGAGCAGAAACTGAACACTCTGCTATCTACGAATTGACTCCAAAGACATGAACTGTGACCGAAACCAGTCTCTGCAAAGTCGTAAAATTGACCATCTGTTGAAGGACTGCTGAAGAGCTGAATTAAACCACAGCGTTCAATTCTGCATCAAATGAACATTTATGTCTTTCTTCATCTAGATATTTGTAATTGTCACATTGAATGTATTATAATCATCTTTTTAAACTCAAAATCTGATCTTCAGAACAGCAATAAGAGTTATATTATGTTTAATAGGAATTTGACGTGGAGCGCTATTGCCATATAGTGTTAGAATATCCATGAATACGTAACCTTCATAATTATACATTTAGACGTGTTATAAAGCATACTCTTTGATATTAGATATAGAAGGTGTTATTTAAAGACACCAATTTATTTTCCTACTTTATTAATATGTCTTGTTAAGAATGCTGACTGTATAACATGTTTTTGTTCACCTACAGGCTGGGATTGACTGAGGATGTTCCCAGATGGTGTGATTTTCATCTCAACATGAATCTGATAGAAATGTTTGTCTAAATATATGACGTGAACCTACATCAACGTGGATCTGATAGAAATAATATCGAAATGAATGTATGGTGACGTATATATGTTTAGATTCTTATTCTTAATCTTATTGAGTAAACTCGGTTTAGTTTAAACAATTGTCCTCCGGTCAGAATGGGAGTCACCCGTGGGCGGCACCCCTCTTTGCCTGCAGACCCCCCTCCTCCCATCCAGGTGATAAGAGTTCACACTCAGCTCAAATCTTTGGTTCTTTTTAGTTTTGGTTTCTTGAAGTTTAGAGCTTCAGCTCTTGCTCGCTTCTCTTCGGACTTCGGTCCGAATCACTTCTTTTAAGTTTGTGCCGTAGAGACGAGTTTCTACCGAACTTTCTTTTTCACGCACAATTTTTGGAACATCAGTTCTTTCTGGCTCAAGCAAGGTTTTAGAACTTTCTTCTCCAAAGTCTTTGCTCTTCAATTTTGAACGCCAATTCCTTAATTTGGATTCATCAAGATGGCCATCCAGTTAATCTGAATTGGAAATCGACGTATCAAAAGTCTCTTTAACATTTTTTTTCCTGTTGGATCCTCTTGGAGCTTCTGAGACGACGGCTGAACCAACGTACATCTCACAGTAAGACTGCTGGTGGCAAGGGGTGTTGGAAGATTGAGTCATGAGTCGTGTCTATTCAGAGTCCTCCTTTAAATCCAAATAGAATCCCAAAATTCCTTTATCAACTTTTTCTTTTTGACAATTTTCTGATTAAGTCATTCAAACAATACCGCGTCTTATCTCATTACTAAATATATAATGTCACCATACATTATAATTGCATTATCCTGATCATAATAATCACATTCTTTATCTGTTTCATCTATACATTATTGTTTACCCCTTTTTATATTAAATTTTACACATAAAATTCAGGACTTTGTCTGTGTGTTTTCTTGTTTAACATTTCCAGAACTTACTTCTTTCAAGATATGAAACAAGGTTCAGTGCTTGGACCAATTCTCTTTACATTATATTTGCTTCCTCTGGGAAATATTATGAGGAAACACTCCATACAGTTTTATTGTTATGCAGATGATACTCAGCTCTATTTATCAATGAAGCCCGATGGCACCAGTCAGTTATGAAACGTGCCTTAAGGACGTTAGGACCTGGATGACCAGAAATGTTTTGCTACTTAACTCAGACAAGACTGAAGTTATTGTGCTAGGCCCTAAGAACCTCAGAGAGACTTTTTCTAGTGATTTAACTGTCCTTAGTGACATCAGCCTGGCATCTAGCATCACTGTTAGGAATCTAGGAGTTCTATTTGATCAAGATATGTCTTTTAGCTCTCACATCAGGCAAGTTTCAAGAACAGCCTATTTTCACCTCCGTAATATATCCAAGATTAGGAATATCCTGTCGCAAAATGATGCAGAAAAACTAGTTCATGCATTTGTTACCTCCAGACTGGATTATTGTAATTATCTTTTGTCAGGGTGCTCTGGCAAGTCTCTAAAGACTCTTCAACTAGTCCAGAACGCTGCAGATCGTGTACTGACCAGAACCAGGAAATGGGACCACATTACTCCTGTCCTGGCTTCTCTGCACTGGCTCCCTATACAGTCTAGAATAGAATTCAAGATCCTTCTTCTCACCTACAAAGCTCTAAATGGCCAGGCACCATCTTATCTGAAGGAGCTACTAGTGCCGTACTGTCCCTCGAGAGCGTTGCGGTCCCGGAGTGCAGGCCTGCTGGTGGTACCTACAGTCTCCAAGTGTACTATGGGGGGTAAAGCCTTCAGTTATCAGGCTCCTCTCCTCTGGAACCGCCTTCCAGCCGGGGTCCAGGAGGCAGACACAGTCTGTATTTTTAAGAATAGACTTAAAACTTTCCTTTTAGATAAATTTTATAGTTAGTGCTGGTGCTGGTGTAGACCAGCTCTTAGTTATGCTGCTATAGGCTTAGACTACCGGGGGAACTGGCACCTTGAGCTCCTCTCTCTCTCTCTCTCTCTCTCTCTTTTACCTGCTTTTTGTAACATAACAAAGAGTAAGGTATTTTACCTGCTTTTTGTAAAGTGTCTTGTTATGAGTTGACACTGTACAAAAATAAATTGAATTGATTTTTTTTTTTCTCCTTCAATTTCAGGAGCAGTTTTCCTGAAATTCTCTAGAAGTTTTCACGAGTGTTAAAGTGAAAGCGGCTTGATTACATCATAAGCAGCAAACTAAATGGCATCTTGCTCAAGGGCGGCTCGGCAGTGCACAGGAAGTGAACTGGCTCCTCTCCAGCTAACCAGAACTCTTCGGTTCCCAAGCCAAGTCCCCCTACAGACAATATTCTTAGCAGATATTCTTGTTGGTATTTCAAACTCTTCTGACTCGTCTGAAGATTCAGTGTCCAACTGAACACTCTCTCTATCGTCAGGAGTTGTTTTTTTCAGTTTTAATTGATCTAAAATAGTAAAACAAGTCTTACTTCCTGTCTCTGTCGGGCTCATTTCACCAGAAACAGAATGAAAATGATTTTATAAATGTTTCATATCCTGCAACGAGATGCTGCTGCAGGATTTTAACGACCAGATTTAACCAGCGCTCACATTTAAACTGTTCAAAATAAGATTAACTGCATGATGAGACTATTTTTAAATTAGCGTAATAACTGAGTAGAAGAAGACGGAGCAGCTGTGCAGCAGATGTCAAACAGCGAGGTCGTGCGGAATCACTGCGACGCGTATGCAAGCTCGTTTGTGATTGTTTTAACTGTCGTATATAAAAACGAAGAATGCTCGCGGTTTGTGCAGCCAAAATTTCCACTATAAGAAATGAACTCAGTGAACTTTTGTGTGTGTGAAGTGTGCGCTCAAGATGGAGAGCTAAGAGCGCCTCACAGGAGACGAAGAGAGGGAGTAAAAAAAAAAAAAAAGAAGAAATAGAAGGTCAGCAGGTTCACTAAAGACAGGATGATGAATCTTCTGGAGCTCAGGACTCTAAACGATGTGGAAATTATGACAAGACGTGAAGATGCAGCCTCATGGGGCGGCTGTGGATCAGTGGTAGAGTCGGTCGTTACTCAACAAGAAGGTCGGGGGTTCGATCCCCAGCCCCTGCAGCCACATGCCCGATGCATCCTCGGGTAAGCAGAGGTGTCAAAAGTATTGACAATCATTACTCAGGTAGAAGTATAGATACTAGGGTTTAAAAAGACTTCATCAGAAGCTTTTTACTCAAGTAAAAGTGTAAAAGTTCTGGTTTTCAAAAGTATAAAAGTAAAAGTAATGTAAGGGGAAAAAATACCATTAAGGACAAAAGCTTAGGCCGCGCCACAGGGGCCTATAGTGCACTACCTCACCTTCCTAAAAAAAACATTTTTCGAAAGGCCATAATGACTTTAATGTTATTGGAATGCACCTGTTTCAGCTGCATTTATGCCCATTGAAAATGAACACATTTTAGTACAAATACATTAAAGAACCATTTATGTACTACTGAGCATTAACATGTTTCATGGAGCAGAAGATATGATGACTAGTTGCCTATAAGTATTGTAATGGTGCAAAGATCTGGATAGTTTTTTTGTTTTTTGTGTGTTTTTATTTAATGATGACAAGCCGGAATGAAATAGGAGTAACGAGGCTATTTTTAAAATGTAAGGAATTTAGTTCTTTTTATTTTTTACATTTTTATTTATTTACATATATTTTAATCGTCCTGCTTTATTCCTGTATTTAATTTAACTGAATTATAATTTTTGTTTGTCAGGTCTGTTTTTTTCTTCTGTTTGTCTCTTTTTTGTCTTGCATTGATAGTGTTACCCTTGTTGGGTATTGCTCTATATCATTTATTGTCTGGTATTGTACTGTTGTAAAAAAATGTGAAAACAATAAAAATGTTGGTCATAAAAAATAAAAAAAAGTAAGGAGTAGAAGTAAAAAGTCGTCTGAAAAATAATTACTCCAGTGAAGTATAGATACCCAAAATGTCTACTTCAGTAAGGTAACGAAGTATTTGTTCTTCGTTACTTGACACCTCTGCAGGTAAGACATCCAAACCCAGAACTGCTGCCGCTGCTTTGTTGGCAGTGTATGAATGGATTAATTACTTTAAACCGCAGAGCGAGTTTGTCTTTCCTGTCATACCTCAGGAATGGAGGACGGACAGCCGGCAGAGTGAGCGGACAGATTGAGAGTCGAAGAGGCTCTGAGTGAAGAGTCAGAGGTGAGCGGAGGCGAGGAGTGACTGCAGAGCGAGCAGAACCAAACGTGTGGTTAACAGGAGGGAGAGGAGTGATGAGAGAGGTGAGAGAGACAAGTGGAGAGATGAGAGACGGACGGCAGCTTGTTAAAACCCTCACAGATGTTCAGATGCTGTTTGACAAGAACTCCAGGATCTGTCCAGAGAGAAACACACACACAGGCTGCAGCTGCAGAGAAAGATCACAGCCAGAGGGTGTAAATGTCTTTAAGGGGATTAACACATCTGAAATGACAGGCTTAGCAAACGTCCTATAACCATCAAGAATGAAAAAAATGAATTTAGTTTTCTTGATTATTTTCCTGGGCACATCAATCAGCTCCCCTTTTTTGTAGTTTAGCTAACTGATTCACCTCTCCTCCCTTCATCACTCTGGTGTTTTATTCATGATAACAGAGGCTTTCGCATGACATCCCTGTTAAGAGCATTATTCATATCGTATGCTAGACGACTATGTAGTGTCCTTGAACCATCTGTGTTGACATTTGAATCCCAGCTCTTTTCAAGCACTCACCAGGAAACTTAGCGCAGCAATATGCTAAAGTTAAAGTTTGGGATTGACCTCTCAGATTGCCTCAGCATGAAGCCACAAAATGTGCCTCACTGGCTGCAACAGCTAAAAATCGTTACTTCAAGTGTCTCACTCTGAGCACCGCTGACGTTCCTGAAGTAGAACACAAACTGCAGTCTATGACAACATTATTAAAAAATAATAATAACAGTAGAAGAAGATGTGTGTACGTTCAAAAAGAAGCACGCTAAACTATTGTTTGTTGGGTCCTGTTGGAACCGCAATGGATTGTGGGATGCGTAGTTCCTTGACTGCTGGAAAAAAATGATGAGCACAGTCTTGCACCTTAGTCCTTTTTTCTCTGTTTGCCGACCTGAATCAAATGTTTTTTTCTTAGTCAGGCGTATTCAGGTAGCTGGTTGTCTTCAGGATTAAGTGTTGATTTAAGATTTTCTGAAATGTCAACGGAGGATTAGAACGGGGGAATAAACAGAGCCGCTGAAACAGTGTGCGTCACTGGTGAGTTCAGTCACTAAAACATCACACGTATATGCAAAATGCTCTGACGCACATCTGAACACTGAATCTTTCCTGAATGAAATACTTGACCTCTGTAAAAACTTGACAGAGTCCATGAATCGCTGCACACACTCTTATTACGCTAACTCAAGAAAACAAGCATGAACACTGACCTCAGGGCTGGGTTCAGTTACTTCCTGTTTCACATGCACACGTGGCAGCTGTCCTGCCCAAAAAAGCAAAAGCACCCGCCTGACGCTGACTGCGCTGGGGTTTTCCCTACAGATGTCTGCACCGCGCTGGACAAATGAAAACAGTCCTGACCCGGGGGCCAAAACATATTCTCCTGCAGGACAATGCGGGGGCTAAAAAAAAACAAAGCATCTGCCGTCTTTGTTGGTATTGAAGCGGCTAAGATTGAAAATGCCCCAAAGAGCATGAACGGGCGTTTTACTGTGATGCGTACTTTCACAAGAAAATGGAAGTCCAGTAAAGTTTATTCAACAGAAGAATGAAGCAAAAGTGACGACTTCACTTTTGCCCTCTGCCTGGATTTTGAAGTATTGGTCGACTCGTTTCTGGGCGGGGAGCTGGTGTGTTTCCTCCAGCCAGTGACAGCGCAGCAGGTGAGTTTAGGAGTGGATACGATTCAGTGTTTGGACGCGATTCAAAACGGCTAATATGACAAAAAGTGGCCTTAAAGCAAATGAAAGACATTCTCTTAAAAAAATGACGGTCTTACACACAGGTCTTTGTAAGTGTTATTTATAAGACATAAAACTTTCTGGGAGATGCAGGGTTTCTGCAGTAAATGTTAAATCGGCATGTTTTCTGTAGTTTCATAGTCAAAAACAAATCAGTATTTTGCACATTTTTTACTTTTTCATCAATATTAATTCAATTACCAGTAAACTTTTTCTTGAGTGATTGGACGTAGCGGCAAACAAGAGAAAATATAATCACAGTGAGGCTGTTAGGTGGGGGTTATTTCTGTGTGAGATGGACAGTTATGAAATCGTGAAACAGACTGTGGATCATCTTAGATTTATTCAGCCATGGTCAGACAACACAGAAACACAACACACATGGCTGACAAAGTGCAGACCATCGCTGACCCATGCTGACCAAGATCTCACAATCGTTGACAATCACTGGCAAAGTGGCCATCATGGGAAAAATGGCAAAATGGCAAAATGGCCAAGTCTTCATCACACAGTGTGGCTAATATTCTGCTAGAAGGTACAGCCCACAAATTCCTTTCCATCTGGGTACATCACTATAAAACAATAAAGATGACATGACACTGATTTGTATACGTATCAGATGTAGACTCTCTGTCAAACAGTTGCTGACAACATATAGTTGGCTCCTATCCATTTATAGATCTGCTAATACTTAGGTGCTTCACCCATATAAGGTTAACGCTTCACAGACCCAAAAGTAGAATTACTGTGAGATGGTTGACACAATTTAAAGATATGTCCACAAAATTATCAAGATGAATGAATCCATGAAAATACGTACTAACAGAGGCTAAACGCAGAGCTGATAAAGCTCGCTCCAAATCAAGGGTGAAATGTGTGTAAGCTTTTACCTGCAGACGAGGAGTTTGTCTGCTTCCTGTTGGACAAACAACAGCTGTTAGCTTGTGCTAGCATGTGTTAGCTTGCAGTGTAGTTACAAGCAGTAAGCTTACACACTACCTCCTGCAGGGAGGGTGAGCTGCAAGGTACAACATCACCCAAGACACTGGATATCAAGTCAAACCCATAAAGGAGGAAAGTAAAGTTCACCGCTCCTTCATGAATTCAAACCCTGAGACGCAGAAGCAGCCGTGTTAATGATTTACGTCCTTTAATGACAAACTGTTCTCCTTTTAACCTTCCTGTCTCAGAGACGTAAATCCTCATTTTGAGACGCCAGCTGGAACCGGTTCTGATGAAATACCCAACATACAAACTGAGAAAATTACTTCTTCATGTTGGTGTGTCATCAACTTGTTATCAGAAGAAGAAAAATATCCAAACCCAGAGCAATAGATTTCTTATGCAGTGTTTTCTTTCTCAGCTTGATTGTCTAGTTTTAATTTTATCTCCCTGCAAAAAAAGTTTGAAGGTGAAAAGAAGAGCTGAAGTACGCTGCTTCTAAAAGACACTTAAAGGCACAGTGCGTAAATTCCACCAGCAGGGGGCTCTCGATCAAAACAAAAACAAAAGATGACGTCGAGGCTGGCGGGGAATCATGGGAGTGATTCTCTCTGATACTCCAACCCCCCCCCAAGCCCGATGTCAACAACCTCCGAGTTAACCGTAGTCATGACGACCAGGTGAAAGCAACCTGAGGAGAATATGTTTCCCGACGAGCTGGTGTGTGTGAGTATAATTTACATGATGTTTTAATCACAGCAACAGGACGGCAGCGTCTTTGACATTTCCACAACAAGGTGGTCGCCCTGACAAGACACGTCGAGCTTTAACTTTAAAATAAAGGATTTCTCTGGCTTTCCCCCCCACGCCTTCATCTAGAGCCAGGGCAGTGGACAGACTCAGAAACAGAGGAGAGAGAAAATGAGGAATGGTGCACAAACAAAAAAAACTACGACAGGTTTTTTTTTAGCAACACACAAACCTCTTCCTCTTCTCATGGTTTCACTACCAAATATTGAACATGAAACGGAAACGTCCTGCAGTCCTGATCAAGTACCTGACTGAGAAATAGCTTCGAGTAAATCATCCCTGATAAGGAAGCAGACTGATGCTTTCTGCAGGATTAATCAGTGAACTCTAGCGATATCTGTAGATGGAACTGAGTTCCATCTACAGACTTTGCCAGTCAAGGTGTTTCCCCTTGTTTTCAGTGCTGCATGCTAAGCCAGGCAGAATATTGAAACTTTTTTTTTTGGGGCAGGACAGTAACAGGAAGTTATGACTCCAGCTTGAGCCTGACGCAATCGCCCCCCTCCATCCCCCGAAACGCTCGACAGAGATGATCGATGTCTTAATGTTTTTTAATGCCTCTGCAGCTGTGTCGATGTTTTCTGCAGGACTTTTAAACCATTGAGACGTGCACATCAGCATTCTGTGGAAACAGAAGCAAAAGGACAGTCGTCTCTGTCTGTAAAAAAAAAAAAAAAACTTGTAATTAGCTGAAGAGCCTGTCAGGGACGAATGTGACATGCCCCGAGGTTAGCATGATATCTCTGCACGAGTGAGGGCCCCAAAAACCAGTCCACCCAGTCTACAACTTTCTCTTACTAAAGATTTGTTTGCTTCCACCTCAGTGATGAAAAGCTGCAGGACTTTCAGTTTGAGAACTCCCTTTGGACGGTTGTTTCTTTTGTTTTCTTCAACTGTAGCCCAACGCTCTTGTTACCCCTCCTCTCTTATTTTCTCTTAACTCATTCTGTTTAAACCTCTCTCTCTCTCTCTCTCTCTCTCTCTCTCTCTCTCTCTCTCTCTCTCTCTCTCCCCAGGTCGTCTTTTATCAAAGATGAGGAAAAAACAAGTTGACAGAGAAAAAGGGAGTCTTTGTTGCAATACATTCTTGGAGATTAAGAGCTGAGAACACAACAGGAACCTGTAAGTTTGTTGTTATCTTTTTTTGTTCCACAGACAATCTTTAAAATCCGCAGCCTTGGATGCATGAACTCCTTCCACCTTAGACGTGATAAGAGCATTAGTTTCACTCTTTGACTTAAGTGTGCCTTAAGTGAGATGTGTAATGTGTCATTTAATCAGACTGAAACAGAAAGTGGGGTTTGATAACAGCAAGGTAACTGTGCAGACTATTGTCCTCATAATTCATCATTAACCTGCCGTCCTGTGTATCCTCCTCCTCCTCCTCCTCCTCCTCCTCCTCCTCCTCTGTGCTGCTGGCAGACATCAACATGCCCAATGAAGCATTAAAGTAGCACAAATGATCCTATCCCCCCCCTGCCTCCCTCTTGTCTCTCCTTTATAGTCCAGATTTGGCCACTATTTCTATTTCAGCGTTTACAGTGTCGAGTGTGCAACATGTTCCAATCAGTTCATTCACTCAGCACCACTCCTGTGTGTGTGTGTGTGTGTGTGTGTGTGTGTGTGTGTGTGTGTGTGTGTGTGTGTGTGTGTGTGTGTGTGTGTGTGTGTGTGTTTGCAGCGTTTAAGGCCTTGCACTGTGCAGCTTTCAGTGCCCCACGTCACACACACACACACACACACACACATTCCACAGCGAGCAGCAGCCTGGCCTGCGGCGCTCTGACGGCGCTGTCAAAACATCTTAGGGAGGCCGAAGTGATTTAAAGACGCAGAGCTGAACGGGACTGCTGCTAAACGCTGCACGCTGCTTAATCGTCACCCCGGGGGGGGGTTTGGACGCTTGAATAGTTTGATCATCTGTTAACTAAGAAATGTGAGATATAAAGTAACGTGATTTGTTCTCAATCGCTGCCTCTGGAGCTGTTTTTTTTCTTCTTCTTCTGTGATGCTGCAAGTCTCAACGAAAATGCAAACTCACATTTTCATATACCGGACCCGTTTCTGAGGCTGGGCGCAGCCATGAGCAGCTTAGGAGTTCACAGGAGAGCAAACGTGCAAACATACAATCCAAACGTTGACTGGCTGTTCATTTGGTTCCTGTTTTTTACAAAGGTGATGGGATATGTGATCAGAACATGGTGTTTTACTTTGAAACTGACAGGATGCTCCATGTGTTCGGTCTGACTTCCTGTCTGGGTCGTTAAGACTCTAGGCGTATTTCGAGTGAAGCGGATCACTTCACTTTAAGTTCAAACTGTAACGTTCAATCTCGCATGAAGAGTAAAGAGCGACAGGAAGCTCAAAAGAGAGAAGAAGAAACCCGTACAAGAGAAGAAGAGAAGGCGCCGCGCAGGAAGTCTCCCTCTCAGACCGACTGAGGTAGGAGGCTAAAAAAGAGGAAGAAGTTCTAACGGACGAGAAGGAGCCTGTGAGTGTGTGTGTGTGTGTGTGTGTGTGTGTGTGTGTGTGTGTGTGTGTGTGTGTGTGTGTGTGTGTCTGTGTGTGTGTGTGTCTGTGTGTGTGTGTGTGTGTGTGTGTTTGTCTGTGTGTGTGTGTGTGTGTCTGTGTGTGTGTCTGTGTGTCTGTGTGTGTGTGTGTGTGTGTGTGTCTGTGTGTGTGTGTGTCTGTGTGTGTGTGTGTGTGTCTGTGTGTGTGTGTGTGTGTGTGTCTGTGTGTGTGTGTGTCTGTGTGTGTGTGTGTGTGTGTGTCTGTGTGTGTGTGTGTGTGTGTGTGTGTGTGTGTGTCTGTGTGTGTCTGTGTGTGTGTGTGTGTGTCTGTGTGTGTGTGTGTCTGTGTGTGTGTGTGTGTGTGTGTGTGTGTCTGTGTGTCTGTGTGTGTGTGTGTCTGTGTGTGTCTGTGTGTGTGTGTGTGTGTGTGTGTGTCTGTGTGTGTGTCTGTGTGTGTGTGTGTGTGTGTGTGTGTGTGTGTGTGTGTCTCTGTGTGTGTGTGTGCAGGTCATGAAAGTGTGTGTGGGTAGATGTGAAAATAAAGAGTAAAAGTGTGTGCACAGATTGTGAAACTTTCAAATGAGTGTTCAAATAAGGAGATGTGTGTGTGTGTGTGTCTTTGTGTGTGTGTGTGTGTGTATGTGTGTGTGTGTGTGTGTTTCCTCAACCTGAACCTGTTTCTGAAGTTTGACTTCTATGAATACATTCTCAAACCTTTCTTTGTCCTTTGCTACCACCATCCACGTATCAAGGTGCAGCTGTAGTGTGTGTGTGTGTGTGTGTGTGTGTGTGTGTGTGTGTGTGTGTCTGTGTGTAGGTATGTTTGTGGTGTATTACTTTAATGAAAGAAATCAGGAAGTGTGTGGTTAGATATCAAAAAACTGAATAAAAGTGTGTTTACATATTGTAAAACTTTATTTAGTGTGTGTTATAAAGGAGTGTGTGTGTGTGTGTGTGTGTGTGTGTGTGTGTGTGTGTGTGTGTGTGTGGTTACATATAAAGAAGCTAGTGTATCCTTGCTTCCTGTCGTTCCTCCTTCTCCCCTTTGCTGCCTCCATCGTTCTTTCTATCCCGCATTTCCTCTTCCTGTAGATGCAGCTGTGTGTGTGTGTGTGTGTGTGTGTGTGTGTGTGTGTGTGTGTGTGTGTGTGTGTGTGTGTGTGTGTGTGTGTGTGTGTGTGTGTGTGTGTGTGTGTGTGGCGCATGCTTTATCCCTCACAGCCAACATGCATTCTCAATCAGACTCATAACACGCTGGCACTCCTGTCCAGGCATCTGAAACACACTCTGTAAACAACAGAGGGAAGGTGTGTGTGTGTGTGTGTGTGTGTGTGTGTGTGTGTGTGTGAGACTCACGGTGGCGGTCATGTTCTTGCTCTCCTCCATGATGATGGCAGCAGAGTATTTGTTGGAAGGCATCGCCGTGGCGGTCGACTGATCCACTTTCTGTCCTGACTCCTTTTCAAACCTGCAGGAGACACAGACGAGGAAACGAGCCGTCAACAAACATGAACGCCGTTTTCACTTTTATGAAGGACACTGAAATGCTTTCACATGATAAATAAACAAGATGCAATCACACAAATATATACTGCATGGGTTAAACAAAGTGTGTGCGTTCATGTAAAAATGAAAAAGATTGTCAAAAAAAGGTTAAGCCTAGTTTCTTTCTAGAGGAGATAGATCATAACCTGTAAAAGACAGAAATGGCGCTCTGTGCCTGAAAGAGAAGGACCGGGGAGGAACGTGGCGGCCCTGTGTGGTTCTCCATGAGTGGATGTGACATGCCCACACAGAGCTGCAGGTACACAGGTCAGTCAGGGTGCATGCATGTGAGTAAATGGACTTAAAGAGCTTAAAGAACGCTTTTCTAGTCTTCTGACAACTCAAAGTGCTGCTCGTCACTTCTGCCCGCCCCCCCCACCCCCCACCCCCCACACACACACCCCACCCCACCCTGAAGGAGACCACCAGGTGCATCCTGCACACACAGGGGGGAGGGTCACAGGTAGAGGAACATTTGTTTTATTAACTCTGCAGAAGATGGCGTTCAGAGAGGACGTTTCAGTGTCATCAGAAAAAAAAAAACATCCCATACCAGAAGGAATGGAATACATATTTGATTATTTGGGGTTTCCCACAAACACACAGAACATGCAGGGGGCCAAACAGGAATATTCATGGCCACCCAGTATAATTCCCGACCTCTTTTTGGTTTATTATATCCATAAAGTCAGCGTATGAGTGAGAGAAAGACACCGCCTGCTCTCTCTGGAAACGACTTTTTATCATAACAGATAAATGAATTCTTCTTAACAACTGAGGACATGATCATTCTTTTTCTTGGATTCTGCAAATAAATAAAATTCTGCAATCTTCCTGTATCTTGTGCACGGGTCCTTCAACCTTTAAAAAATGAGATTGTGTCCTAACCTTAACGGATAGTCGTGGGTTTAGACCTCAGACTCACACAGAGTTTTTTTTTGTGGCAGAGCTTTTTTTCTCAGTTTTTCTCAGTGTGTGCAGAGCTGTGTGCACTCTGACTGGATACAGCCATGCAGATTCATCAGTGAGGGACTCCCCCTTCACTCAGAGGCAGAGAGGTGAGCGAGTTCACTTCCCCAAACCTTTAACCTTACACACACACACACACACACAAAACAGGTACCTGCTAACCTGCTCCGATGTTTACTTTAACTTAAAAAGAAATCATTTTTTTAAAAACTCATCGTTGAATTCAGTTTGTTTCTGCATCTTTTTTAGCTTTAAGATTCAGAAAGGCAGAGAGAGAGAGAGAGAGAGGGCGAGCGAAGGTGGAAGTGAGATAAATTAGGAGAACTGAGGAAGGATGGAGGGCAGAGAGTGAGGGGCCCACGGAAAGGGGACATGAAGAACAGGGGGTTAAAGGGGGGGGGCTTCACATCAAAGTCGTGTCTGGTGGCAAGAGATTAGGGACCGCATTGCAAGAGAGGATTGTTCGCTCCCCAAAGGGTACGAACATGAGTGTGTGTGTGTGTGTGTGTGATAAGAAGGGGGGGGGGGGGGGTTCAGCTCCTCGGGGGTCTCTCTCTCTGGGGGCCGCATTCCTTGTCTGTCATGTACTTTATGGCCCCTTCCAGCTCCGATCGAGGCCTACACTTTATACATTGTGTGCTTTGTTTCCTACTGGACGCCCTTAACTCTGAATGCACACACACTCGTACAGCCGCCTCCCACCGCCGCCTGGACCCCGAGGTAATCCTCAGTGAGACCGCCATCACGCTCGCTTTATGTACATGAACACCAGAACCACAGAACTAGACAGCAGATCAGAAACTATAGAATATGAGATTCTGCTCCATCTTAAGACCTCCAGAGCCGCTGAGGCAGGAGGGACGCACGGTGATAATAGAATATTTTATGATGAATTATTATTCAGAAAGTGACAATTTAACTGATAATAACAACGGCGTTCATTTACTTATTAAGAGTCCTACACAGTCTGACACAGTAGGTGGCAGTAGTGAGCCGCCATTGAACACAGAGAAGAAGAACAAGCAGCGCAGCCGAAGAGAGTTACCACAGCGCCCCCCAGTGTTGGTGTTTTGCACCGCGTCAGACTCAGAGCAGAATAACTCAATTGGGATTTGCAAAAATGTATGGAAGACGAAATGATGAGATAAGAAGTCAGAGACACCATCTACTACCGTGAACTTTAGCGACTGGAGTCGCGACCAGCAAGGATTCAGAGGGAAGGAGAAAAAGTAACCAAAGTAAGTAACCGCCAGCATTAGTAAAAAGTCAAAGGCGAGCGCCGTAGCGTCGACTCGACAGGCGTTAGAAAACTGCAGAAAGTTTGAAAGAGAAAGTCCAAAAGATAAAGCAATAAAAATAAAAAACATCAGCAGCTCTGAACAGAATGTTTTCAGACTTTCAGCCTGTTCTCTGAAATGGACCCAACTTCAAATCTCATGTGAACTAAATGAAACCCAGAACAAAGTGAAGAGACCAGGAATTTAAAAACAAATCCAGTCTGATGGATTGTTTGAATGCCTTAAAAACATAAGAAATCCCTGCTGCTGTGCATCCCTCTATTCACTGTGACCACCTGAAAACTACTTCCTGTTTGCCAACTTGCCAGCACAATGTGAGAGCAGTCTCCTCATCATCTTCTTAAAACCACGGTGTGACTCATGTCATCTCATGATGAGGCCGCTTCAGGTCAGAGAACTCACTGACACCATGATGGTCCTGTGGCAGGTCTGATCCCCCCCGGATTAATCTAAACCAACAAGTCACGTTCAAACAGACGGTAACTGAGTCACACACCGAGCAGAGACTCAGACTATTTCAAAACACTCCATATGTTCTATCCAGAGTCTTTTGAGTAAGACTTAAAGACAGAAAGGTCGGGATTAGTCGAGAATATTCATTTGATAATATTCTGTGAACCATGACGAGACTCTTTTAACAAAGAGCAGCACGTAGTTACCTAATGTTTGAGGAGGTCTTAAGGCCCTTACATGTTTTTACACTAAAACATCTCAATATTTATTAAACCTGACCATGTCATGTTTTTTTACTTACATTACAATTCCTCAAATATTCCCTAAAGTTATCAAAACCAGAAAAATCCTTCATTTTGGAGTTGAAACTGGACGTCTCTTGTCGTGTCATGTTTAGTTGCCATGGAAACCCCAAATGTTACATCAAAGACCGCTGCATAAGAAAGCATGAGCTGCTACTGAAAGTTGCCGTCCTGTTGCTGTGATAAAAAAACATCATGTAAATTACACTCGGGTACATTAGCTCGTCTGTAAACATAATCTGTTCCTCAGGTCGTTTCACCCGGTCGTCATGACTACTGTTAACTCAAGAGGTCTCCCATGATTCCCTGCCAGCCTCAACATCATCTTCAGTTATTAGAATTTCGATTGAGAGTGGCAGAAGTTAAATACTGTGCTTTTAGCAGCGTTATGTTTGGTGCACTTTGGCGCCCACCAAAGGGCTCTGGGTGCAACTGCAGACACAACGTGCATTTGTTGACACGCGGAGGGACAGAAATGATGTCATGTTGACTGACATGGTTCAGTGATGTTTCCAGAGTTTTGTGCAGACATGACTCTGTTAATGTCTCCATCCAGCAGAGGACAACTTTCGCCTTAAAGTTGGACTATGTAGATTTGGTAGTTAATGCTATGCTCTATTTTCTGAACTAAATACACAAACTTTATTCAAAGCTACCAGGAGAGTTACAGTTCACTGTTTTGGGCTCACCACCATAAAACAGTTTTCAAGGGACCACATTTTCTTCTGAAGACAGTTTGTGTTTAGAGTTATGAACATAAACCACAGAACCTGTACACTTCTCCAACTTTCACATTTCTCTACCAAAACTACAGTGAACCTTTAAGACAGTTTATTGAACTGTTTGTTTTTAACACTGTTTGAGTTATATGACTTTCTGAACCCGATGCACTCTGATTTATTACATCACAGCTTGCATTATTGTAAATCAGTTTTAATCTGTCGAGTTTTTGTCTCATTGGTCGAGAGATGTGATGCGACACCTCGAGCTTGAGAAACATGGAAACCTCTTTATAGACTTTATTAAAGTGAAGCTCGATGCTCCACCATGCTGACTGGAACTACACTAAAGTCACACATTAACATTACTCTCAGAGCTTTTTCGTAAACTGTTATTTTACCTCGCAAAACTACGAGGCTGAAGTGAACCAATCTACAGGCTGCAGCTGTGTCACTGTCAGGTGATGCACCAGGAAGGAATGCAGGTTTTGTAGCAAGCTCAATGAGCTGCAGCGTAAAGTGATCCTTTGCATGATCATGAAATTAGAAAAGGTGATTAATGGTTTTTGACGTAAAAGTGAAAGTCAATCTTTGATTCTCTATTTGATTCAGATGCCTTTATGTTGCTTCGTTTTGCATGGATCTCCTGTTTAATCCAAAAACTATCAACACTGTGTTCATGTTTGCAGCACTTAGGGGACTTGACCTTGGGGGAAAAGAAAACGATCTATAAGCAAAACCAAAAAAATGCGAACACGTGTTGACTGGAGGAAGTCTTCGTGGGGTGTGTGGGAGGTCTGCCTGACGGGAAAATGATTCCACCACCAGCTGCATTATGTCACTATTCCACTGATTCACCCCTCCACTCACCAAAGACTCCACCCTCCACGTTCTGCCGCGTGTTTCTATCACCACAGAGTCCGGCATAAATTATGAAACGCTGCATGCTTCCGTCGTGAATCACCAAGTGAAAACAGCGCAATATATCCTAGAAGGAAGTTCAGTCACTAAAGCAGCACCGGCGTCAGACATGTTCCAACACAGGAGCCGTGAAGAAAGAAAAAGTGAAAAAGTGAAAGAAACCAGAGCAGAAGAGACTTTTTAAAAAATAACATGCACTGAACAAATGATGCAGTCAATCCTCACTCCAAAGTCAAGCTCCTCAGGGATGGTTTTTAAAATCACGGTCTTTGCAAAGTTATAATAGCATAAGTAAAGGTAGTTAAACATTTATTGATGGTAATTCAACAGTAATACTCTCAATATTTAATTCTTGCACGAATAATGTGCTGAACTTAAATTGTTGAATCTTTCACCTGAGAGTTATATAAATGATGATATGCATGATAGAAATGCAGCTTTAGCTCTTTTTGTGTGCACACTCAGGTTCAAAGGCATCCCCGTGCAGAGGTGCAGGTCTCTGGTGCACATGGGCAACAGGTCTACCGAGGTGCAAACTTTCAAGAACACGCAGGAGGGATTCAAAGCCATTAACATGCCACAAATACGAATTCTGTTCGGCTTATAAACATGATTACACGTGGTTAAAAACATCATGTGTGATAAAGTGTTTTTACGGCTCGATAAATCCTGCACAAACCGCCCGCCTCCTCCACCTCCTCGTCCCCGGTTGAAAACTTACATAATCATCCACGCTTCCTGCACGCATCCACGATGGGGAAATGAAGAAGAAAGAAAGGTGTGCTGGCGTCCGTAGAGTCGAAGGGAAGTGAAAGAAAGTGTTGAAAAGTGTTTTTAAAAAGGAGCGTCGAAGTTGAGCGCAGATCAGGAGTCGGTCTCGTCCTCACGCAGGAGTTGTTCACTCTGTCGGAGCATGCTGCTGCACATCTCTCTCTCTCTCTGTCTCTCCTCTCTCTCTCTCTGTCTCTCTCTCTCTGTGCCGTGCACTCTGGCCTGTCTCTCTCTCTCTGTGTGCCGTGCACTCTGCCTGTCTCTCTCTCTCTCTGCCGGTGTCTGTCTGTCTGTCTCTCTCTCTCTGTGCCGTGCACTCCTCTCTCTCTCTCTCTCTCTCTCTCTCTCTCTCCTCTCTGCCGATGTCTCTCTCTCTCTCTCTCTCTCTCTCTCTCTCTCTCCGTTTCTCTGGGTCGTGCTCTCTGCGTGTGTCCCACAGGTCAGTGAGTGATCAACCAGTGAGCGTCGACCAATCTATACTCGACCTGTAAGGAGGGGAGGGGGGGGGGGGCAGATTGTTCGCTCCCAAGGTGAGAATGTTAACTCCCACT
>NC_089206.1:1487295-1512295 GCF_963930695.1 Labrus bergylta
CAGACTCTGATGGTGAACCAGCTCGTCGACATGGAGTGGAAATTTGGAGGTAAGATAGATAGATAGATAGATAGATAGATAGATAGATAGATAGATACTTTATTGATCCAGAGGGAAATTCAAAGCATCCAGTAGCAGGTTACAGAGACATGACATGAAACATTTGTTACAAATTAACCACAAAACCGATGCCTCTCCTCCCATACATATATATTAACCTGAAGAAAAGATTTAAAGAATCCGTCTAGATGAATCAAACTTAAACTGTGCAATTAAAAATAGACTTATACAAGAAATGTACATAACCCGTGCAGGGATAAAAAATATGGGATATAATATAAGAACCTTTAAACAGTTGAGGGAAAAAAAATCTGTAATTAGAAAAAAAAAAAAGGTGTTGACCCTCTAAAGTTGTGTTGTTTATATATGTACAGCAATGTTTAGCAATGTTCTTAATAATGCAAGACATGGCGGCAGGAGGCCCGTAGTGTTCTCTCTCAAACCTTCAGTGCATATTCATGAAACACTGGGTTGGTGTCATTAGCATTACTTTTGTCCTTTTAGCTGCTCAGGTCTCATTTAAGCCCCCTCATCAGTGGACGGCTGATGGGTCTCTAACCGGCCTCGTTTGTTTGTTTATACAGCTTGATGACTTCTTTACAGACACAGGTAGAAGAGATGCTAATCCAGCGTGCAGGGAGACGTATTAGCATCATGTTTAAGATATTTAAATGAGGAGGTGCTTCAGCTCATGAGAGGCAGGGAGTGTCTGCATGTTGCTGCACTCTGCTTCTCCATTGAGCTGTCATTGACATGTAAAAAAACATCTGAAACAGTCTGACTGATCGATGCTGACTACTGTAACGGTCTTTGAGCAGGTACAAACCAGAAATGAATCCGTTGTCTCCAACTTGTGAAAAAATTCAGCTGCAACAAAAATGAAGAAGAGAGAACATATCACTCCTGTTTTAAAGTCTTTCTATGAGATTTTTCACACTTAAATATATAAATCAAGTCTATCCTCTGAAAATAACTCTGTGAGTCATGACTGTCTACAATGGGTGTAACACCCGAGTCCCACTGTCTGTGATGCTTTCAGTGTTTTCAGAGTCCTATCTTCACTTTGTTTACATCGCCAGGACGGCCGGCTGACTCCTCCCCTCGAGTATAAAAGTTGTTTAATTGAGGGACTAGAGAAAAGAAGAATAACATACTGTACTCACTGCTTAACTGTGTTTCTAGATCACGCTCATTTCAGGTAAATTTACATGCAGTGTGAAGATACCAGCAGAATAAAGAGCGCTAGCATTAGCATGCTAACACAACAATGCAGCGCCAGTTGTTTTGGTTTCATGCTGGAGCTCAAGGGCGACATCTGCTGGATCAAAAAATCACATATAAAGCCTTTAAGGACTTGCACTGGCTACCCATCCCTTTTTTTGTTTTTTGGGGCTTTTCATGCCCTTACACACTGAAAAGAAAAACCAAACAATGCGTCCATGTTTGAGATGTGATCGACCTCTCTGTGTGAACCGTGTCATGTTTTTCTGACCCCCCCCCCCCCCCCCCACAGTGACCGTTGGAACCAGTGAAATGCAGAAAGTGGGGAACATCTTCCTGCAGGTATGAAAACGCTCTGGAAACCTCCAAACATTCACCCGACCGTTACACGTCTCTCTCTGTCCGCTTTTTATTAAAACACAAACTTTGTCCTGTTGCAGCTGAAACTGGTGGTCAGGAAGGGGAATTCCACAGAGAACGTCTACATGGGTACGTGACTCTGTTTACTGAATCACTGGGAAAAAAACTGCTGGGAAGAGAATTTAATTATAACCAGGAAGTTACTCAGCCCAAAACTGTCTGCTGAAGCGCTCACAGCAGCGTCAGAGAACAGAGAAAGAAGTGCTGCTTTTATTTTTTGCTTTTTGCAGAGAGTATAAACAATAAATTAAAAAGAAAAAAACAGAACAGGGCGTGCATTACAGGACATTCAACTACACTGCATCCCATCACAGTTTTAGTGTTTTCACACTTGCAAAAAACTCCTGAAAAACTCCTGATATTTCCCGGTATGAGCTGCATGTGTGAAAGTAAACAGCCAAATATTTCACTCTGACTTCACCCGGAGTTTCTCCTCCAGACCTCCTCGTATTTTGTTCGCAGAAAGTCTGTGTGAGCTGATGTGAGAATGCAGCAGGATATAATCAGGAGAAATCAGCTCGAGCCAATAGGAGGGGGGGAGTGACGTTTCTGTCCTGTGACCTGCTTAGACTGTCTGCTTGTGAACGCAACCATCTCCATGCTCTAATGAACCTGTTGCATTATGTTTCCTGTCCTCCACTCTTCACATCTCAGTTTGTTGGATTACATGTAGCATTGATAGAAAGACAGATATTCTCATTATAGCGTCGTGTAGCGCAGGGGTTCTCAAACTTTTTTAGACCATGGACCCCTTTTAGGTGAGACATTTTTCCAAGGACACTTTCATTATCATAATGTTGATAAGCTATTAATACTATATAATAATGTACTATGTACTTTGAAACAATAGAAATAGCTACATTTACACTTTCCAAGTAATTCATTTTATAAACTTTGAGAAAATGTTGGCTCCGAGGTGTTTTTTAAATTTTTTTATAGTTGTGTATTATGAAGTGACCGACATGTCACAGTCATATCAGAATTGATCTAATGGCACTAAACTAAAGTGGGCGGGAGTATTGGACAAAATAGTGGATTATATTGGTGCAAGAGGTCTCAGTTTGTAGATATGCTTTTTCAATGATATAGCACACGTTTACAATTGTTTGTAAATTATTCCGCGGACCCCCAAGCTACGGTTCGCAGACCCCTGGGGGTCCTGGGACCCCACTTTGAGAATCACTGGTTTAGCGGACTCTTGTTGCTATGTCAGCGTCGTTCTTTTTACATCACTTCTTACCCTCCTCCTGTCTGACAGGGATAGTCTCCCTCTGGGAGGAACATGTGTGAACAGGTCAGGAGAATATCCGGAGCAGTCCTCCTCAAAGGATCTAAATAAAATAGAATAGAAATACTTTATTGATCCCAAACTCGTAAATTGTGGCGTTACAGCAGCAGGTTATCAGAGCAAATAAAACAATATAAGAACAGATATATAAATAAACACTAAAAATATAAACAAATAAGAAGAGATTTATACATCAAGGATTTAACTTAACATTCTTACTGGTTAAAAAAATGAAAATTAAATACAACATTTATCCAGGTTTGTCAACTGAATGTAAAAATACTTGCTATTGATATTTTCAGGAGCTCTGATGTGAAACCGGCTTCTGTCTGAACAGAAAGAGAGATCAGAATGATATCAGTGTGTTTGTTGGCAGTAAAACTGCTAACTGAGCGGTAATCAGTTAGCTGAGGAGAAAGATGAGTGGTTAATGACGCAAACTGCTAACTGAGCGGTAATCAGTTAGCTGAGGAGAAAGATGAGTGGTTAATGACGCAGATTTAAAATAAAAAGGTGTCAGCACAGGAGAGGGAGGTTTTAAAATCTTTAACGAGGTAACAGACTGTCACAGGATCACACACGCTGCAGCATTACTGTTTATACTAAAGTGTAAAGAGGAGGTTGTGAAAGGGAGGATATTATTCTTTGTGTGAAAAAGAGAATTAATCTTTATATTCTTCTTCCAGAGTTGACGCTCCCGCAGTTTTACAACTTCCTACACGAGATGGAGCGAGCCAAGGCCAGCATGGAGTGTTTCAGCTGAGCGTGTGTGTGTGTGTGTGTGTGTGTGTGTGTGTGTGTGTGTGTGTGTGTGTGTGTGTGTGTGTGTGTGTGTGTGTGTGTGTGTGTGTGTGTGTGTGTGTGTGTGTGTGTGTGTGTGTGTGTGTGTGTGTGTGTGTGTGTGTGTGTGTGTGTGTGTGTGTGTGTGTGTGAGAGAATGTACAGTGTGTGTGAATGTACAGTATGTGTGAATGTACTGTGTGTGTGTGTGTGTATGTGTGTGTGACTACTGTGTGTGTGTGTGTGTGTGTGAGAGAATGTACAGTGTGTGTGTGACTGTACTGTGTGTGTGTGTGACTGTACTGTGTGTGTGAATGTACTGTGTGTGTGTGTGTGTGACTGTACTGTGTGTGTGAATGTACTGTGTGTGTGTGTGTATGTGTGTGTGACTACTGTGTGTGTGTGTGTGTGTGACTGTACAGTGTGTGTGTGTGTGTGACTGTACTGTGTGTGTGAATGTACTGTGTGTGTGACTACTGTGTGTGTGTGTGACTATACTGTGTGTGTGTGTGACTGTACTGTGTGTGTGAATGTACTGTGTGTGTGACTACTGTGTGTGCGTGTGTGTGTGAGAGAATGTACAGTGTGTGTGTGTGTGTGTGTGTGTGTGTGTGTGTGTGTGTGTGTGTGTGTGTGTCTGAATATGTCAGGATGTGGCTGCAGGGTGTGTGTTATAATTGTGTAATTTTCTGTGTGTGGCGCTGATGAGACTGAAGAAAACTGAAAAAAAAAAAATGACCACAAAAAATGTGTCCTCATGTTTACTAATAAACACAACAACAACAAAAAGACTCTGTGAGGTGTTTGTTTATGTGGGAACAGACGAGCGCTCTGTCCTCGGGTTTCTTCTTCTCCTGCTGCTGGAGGGAAAGTGTTCCTTCAGACGCCGTGTTTCTCTCTCCTGTCAGTCATCAACACCACGCTAACGTGAAAACCCACACTCCAGAGCAGACCTTGAACCTCACACAGACGTGTTCAGTCCTGCTGTTTGCATCATAATGGGATGAAGTGTTCCTAATTGAAGGTGTATTGCACAATGAGGCTTCACGTGATGGAGGAGAAAAACACTAACACAGTGAGCTGGATGTTCATCAGCAGCTACAGAAGAGTCTGGAAAACCACACAGGGATGCATGTAAACTTGTGTGTACTAGTCCTCGCCATTCCTCCACTTTTCTATTCTTTTTAAAAAACCTATACAGTCATTACAGCTCAGCACTCGTCTTTGTCTCTGCACGTCTGCAGCCACGAAGTGTTTTCTGACTGACTTTTTCTGTGTGAGCTCTGACATCAGAATCTGAATCTGAATCCGGGTTTATTGCCAAGTACATTTAAACATACAAGGAATCTGACTGGAATCTGGTGCATTGGTGCTAAACACTTAACAAGGAAGTAAAGCAGAACTAGCAACAACTTAAATAATACGGAATAAGAAGATATTACAATATATAAAATACAATTTAAAAAAGTAAAATATAAAAAACACAAAATGTACAACGGTGTACATCGGTGGGATGTGACCCCGGGCCGCCTGCCTGAGGCTACAGCCTCCATACATGGGGCGCGCGCACTAACCACTGTGCCACTGCGCCACCAACGCCCCAACTTGAATTATTTTTATGTTATTTTTTATGTGTTTATTTGTTTTAGTTTTATTTATTGTGCTGTGTCTGTAGGTTTTATTTTGTGTGCATATGTGTGTGTACATGCATATCATAATTTCACTCAGTAATTTTGTTTTTGTTTCAAATTTTATGTATATTTTTCCTCATCAAGGCAACGGCGATCTGTAAATAGTTTGTATGTTTGATGATGCTGTCTTGGGTTTCTGTCATTGAAGCTCATGTGTATTATGTAAAAGTTCAATAAAAGGTTGATCACAGAAAAAATGTGCAATGTAGGAGCTGTGCAGTGGACTGAGAAAAGAAATCTTAGTGTGTGTAACTACTCACAGAGTGCGTCCAGTGGGCGTTAATGTAACACATAAAGAACAGTTCAGCATTCACATTACTCTGATGTTTCACTGACTGTGGGGATGATGAGAGTCTGGGTTATGTGGGAGGAGGAGGGGGGGGGGGGGGGGGGGGGGGGGAGGGGGGGGAGGGCAGGGACATTGTTCATGAGGCTGACAGCAGAGGGGAAGAAACTGTTCTTGTGGCGAGAGGTTTTGGTCTTGATGGACCGCAGCCTCTTACCAGAGGGGAGAGTCTATCTAAATCTGTTCACTTCACACCAGCTCTAGTTTGATGTTTTCCTACCAGACTGGTGGCTAGTAGCTCAGGCCGCAGGGACGCTGGGTTGGTCGCCGGTTCAAGTCCCGATGCGGACCATAATATGGAAGTTAAACTAGGTAGCTGGAGAGGTGACAGGGCATTTCCCATGTACTGCTGAGGTGCAGCTGTGGCTCAGTTGGTAGAGTCGAGGGTTAAAGCCCCAGCTCCTGCAGCAACATGTCCGATGTGTCCTTGGGCAAGACACTTAACCCCAAATTTCTCCAGCTGCTTCGTCTGCGGCGTATGAATGGATTAGTTACTTCTGAAGGTCTCACTACATATCAGCCTCTACCATCAGGGTGTGAATGTGGAGGTGTGACCTGCGGTGTAAAAGCGCTATACAAGCTCAAGTCTTTTTAGGGGGGGGGGGGGTCGCGACCTGAACCTTTTTCCAAACCCCCTCTTTAGACCACCATCTCCTCATTTCCTCATCCGGCCATGAAAAGAAGACTGAATTCTTCCTGACCCACGTCCCAGAGCCTCCACACCACATGAACACTTCTGCACATCTAAAGTTTGGCCCTCTTTTTGTGTCTGCCTTTAGTATAACGTCCCGTACAAATATTAGTTTTCTGTCGGCCTTCCAAGAAACAGAAAGACTTTTGGATCAACTTTCAAGGTGAAGCATTTTTCAGTGGAATTCCTGAGAACAGTTTTTATTGACCAAGCTGCAGATTTAAGTGAAAATGGTGAATTATCTTCTGCCAAGCACGCGTAACTCTGACCTATATCACTGCCTAAAATCTAGTTCACATGAAGCCTGTGATCTTTTGTAACATCTCTGTCTTTATGGACGAGCCGTGCTCACCTCCTCACCTCATCTTCCCTCCAGATAAACCTGCACCGTCGTACCTTATCGAGTAAATGTCCCCCTTCTTAAAAAAATGTCTCTCTTGTTTACTACAATTTTTTCAAGTCTCACAAAGCTTACAGCAAACGAAAGTAACTCCTGGTTTCCCTCCAACTCCCCTCCTGTCAGGGATTTCCCTTTTTCAAATCAACATTCTTTCATTTCCTCGTGCACTGTCGCCCCTCCCGTTCATGCTGCCTCTCCTCCTTCTCCTCATGTGTCCGTGCATGTTGCTGCATGTTCTCGTTACCACTCAGATTCTCCTGTTTCTCACAATACTAAAAAACAAAACATGGACAACACCTGGAAGGCTAACTAACACCAAAAGTTTTAAAGTTTATGAGGCATATCATTTCCAGTATTAGGAGCCGCTGAATTATATTTCTTGACGCCTCACAAGTTGAAGGGAGTTCAGAGTTCAGCACTGCGTTTATCACAGACTGCAGCGACTCCCAAGTTCTCAACCGTCCAAACCGGTCAGTCCAGAACTGAAGACGCCTTTAAGATTAAACCTACAGGAGACATCTAAGTAATAAAATCAGAATCAGAATCAGATTTATTGTCCAGGTATGCTCACACACACAAGGAATTTAATTTGGGTGAACTGTGCTCTCTTATGAACAGGTACAACATTAAATATCAACAATAAACAGAATCAGAAAAGACTGATATTTACATGACTAAATATGAAACAGTGCAGTGGTGAATAGTGCAAAAGATGCTGAAGTAACATGAGAAGTAAAATGCAGTTATGTGACAGATGAGTCAATTAAGATGTCAAGATGTGCATATATTATCATTTAAATTAAATAATGTATATATATATATATATATATATATATATATATACATATATACATATATGTATATTCACAGTGACGGTTGGTTCAGAGTCATTAAAATCATGTTAAAGTTCACAGCAATAAAAAGGTTATCCCCTCGCATCGAGCCCCCGCAGAAGCTGAGTGTGTGTTTCCCCTGGTGGGGAATAACCTGTCTGTTCAAGGAAAGAAGAGATTACCTGAGAAGTGTGGGTATGTGTGTGTGTGTGTGTGTGTGTGTGTGTGTGTGTATGTGTGTGTGTGTGTGTGTGTGTGTGTTTTACAGTTCTACAGAAGGAAGAGGAAGTTTATGATGAAGTCAAATAGCTCCCAGCTGTCAAACGATACACGAACGTTCTCTGCTTCTCATCACGCCCGAGCTGAGAACACACAGGATGCACATTCCTAGCATGTGGATGTACACTACACTGTGTGTGTGTGTGTGTGTGTGTGTGTGTGTGTGTGTGTGTGTGTGTGTGTGTGTGTGTGTGTGTGTGTGTTCTTCAAGGTGTTTCCATGCTAAGCACATATCCTGTAATGTTTTATTTTTGCACCCGAGCGACAGAGAGGCTGTGACAGGAGCCCGTTCTTATCCCATTAGAACGCTCGTGTGTATATCCGGGAGTGTTTGTGTGTGTTTGTGTGTGTGTGTATGTGTGTGTCTGTGTCTGTGTTCAATCCAGGTGCAGAAACATAAAACCTGATATGGAAGAGAACAACGGTTTTCGGTGGAGATCATCAGATGACTTTCGGGGTCAAGAGGTTACATTTTTTCCCCGTGGTTAAAACAGAACCTGTGCTGCCCGGGCATGTTTCAGAGGCTGAAGGAGTCAAGACCACTCTAACTGAGACCAAGACGTACCCGAGACCAGAGAGACCGAGACAAGACCAAGACATTTAGGGATCGGGACCGGGACGAGACCAAGACCATAGATATCTCTGAAAAATCCTCATCTTGTGTGCAGGGGGCGATTCACTCACTGAGACCGTAACACCAGGAAGGTTGCAGCCGTTACCGGGGTAGAAAATCAAGCTACAAATACATTGAAGTTATGTGTTCTTTCAGAAAGAGGCGTTTTCCTTCTAATCACAGTAATGACATTGAAAAATATCCTCTCTGTGGTGGTCTTGAGTACTTCTAGTCTGACATCGAGACAAGATCGAGTAAAAATGCTTTCGATTCCGAGACGAGATTGGAGACCTTCCAAAAAGTGGTCTCCAGACCGGCCTGGAGACCACAACAGATCTCAAATACTACACCACTCAGCTAAAGGAGTAGAGCTGTTGGGGGTCAGCCCAATGGTCCCACATTTCTAAGACTTTTCTCAAAATGAGGCCCTATGTTCCCACAGGGTAGGGTTAGGGTAAGTTAGCTGATACAAACTTATGAAAAAGGAAATGTGGGAACATAGGCACGCTCCCGTTTAAAACCGTGAATAGGTTCTGTACAGTTTATTTTAATTTACTTAGCTGTTACTACAACTTATTTTTTTATTTTATTTGTAACTTTTTTGTAGAAGCTGGCTCAGGGAGAAACGCACAAAAATTAAAATGTACCTGTACTGTCCTGTACCTGTGCAAATGGCAATAAACATCTATTCTATTCTATTCTATTCTATTCTATTCTATTCTACCACCCAAAGTCCCTGACGCCCAGCCACCACCATCGGACTGTGTTGTCCCTTGATTGACTGATTAATTGAAGTGGACAGACCGTTATGATTGTGTTGAAGTTTCTCATGGAGGGTTTATGGGAATTGAAATCCCCTTGAGGTGCACAGTTTTATCTACTTTTAGCCATGCTCCCTTTAACTTTACACATTTGAATCCACTACTTGGATCCTGATAAAGATGTGTATAAATGTTTTCCTCTGTCTACCTGAATGTTTTTTTTCTCCATAACCAGAAGAACAGGACTCTTATCGGTGTCAGCATCACAAAACAAACCCCCGGAGCTGGTTCACTGCCAGCGTGCAAAGCAGAGCCACAGTATGCATGCAGCTGCAGAGATTAAACTCAGCCAAATTCTGGAGCTGCTTCATTAATAATGATTGTAATGTTGAGCTGACAGAATACATTGATAGGTTGACAGCGCTCCCAATCCCATTCAAACACAGTTGACATAATTTACACACGCTGCAGAAGTTTTCACAGCATTTTAGCGTTTTACAGTTATGTAGGCGAATGATTTACTTATGTGTGCAACTGCATATATTAAATATCCCAGTAGAGAAATTGTAAAAATGATTTATTTGTTAGATTTTATGTGAACATACAAATTGCTGTTATGTAAACTCTGAGTAATGTCGCCTCAGGGCATCATTTGTAAATCTTGGCTCAACTCAATATGATGACTTTTATTTTACGTCATCCTCCAAATAACTTGAGTACATTATTTTCCTTTTTTTTTAATTTCAGATTTATTTTTCAGCTTTTTATGCCTTTATTCTAGAGACAGGACAGTGGCGACAACAGACACACACACAAAAAAAACAGGCTTGAAATGACTCTCTCCAAACTGACAGGATATTTAAACTTTGTGTTTGTTCTTTATTACCACTGTTTCATGGGAAGTGAAGATTTTTTTGACCATCAATGAACTGCAATGTTTCTATCTCCAACCTTTAGGGTTGGATTTCTTGGCACCCCAACAGAAGGGTAGGTGTATAATAAAAAAGAAGGACGGTACGGATCAGTTATTTTTGTCCCCTTTGCAACTTTTGACAATGGAAACGCCAATAAATGTGCACCATAAGGTACCGAGCCAAACCAAATTGGTGGAAACGGGACTGTCAGCAATGCACATTCAAGTATTTCCCTCATACACTCACTGTTCTCTCTTCTTGTAGGCCAACATACTATATTTACTCTATTTACCTTTTTCAGAATTATTTATTTCTATTGATACCCCCCTTTTGTATATGTAGCCTACATATATATATATAAATATATACACATATATATATATTTATATCATATATATTTAGTGTCTTGCTTGAGACAGAAGCTACAGAATTGTGTTCTTCTGTGTTCTGTTCAGGAGTCTGAATGACAATAAATAAATCTTGAATCTTGAATCCAGATGTTCATGTTATTTATAATGTACTGAACTATAGGCCTGCTCTACCTACCAGCTCATTTACTTCACAGAAATTAACAAATCATTTTCGTATATTGTGCACAAGGAATTAAAAAACAACGGTGTCCCTTTAGGGATTCTGATTGTTACCTAACCAATGACGTGGCTTCGAATGGTCTCTTACATCCTGCCTGTCAGCCAATCAGATGATCGAATCAACGCAAACTGCCGTTAGCGCGTAACGGAGCAATAACGTAAGCAGTTTATACTTTTATTTAAAAAAAATAAATAAATTAGATAAGTCTTTAAGCAGTGGTTGGAAATAATTACCAGTTAACTTTAATATTTTGTCGAAGTTTAACATATAAACTGACAAAATAATACAAAAAAAGTCTGAATTAATATTAAAGTTAGCGAGTTTATCTAAGATATGTGACGTGTTTTAGCTGCATGTGAACCATCAGACTGGTTTACAGCTTCTATAAGTAGAAAGTATTTATATATTTCTTTTCATATTAAATTAATTGTGAAATAATATTTTTGCAGGTAAAACTTATTTAAATGTTGTATTTAACAGTATTACAACAAAGGTGTTTTGGTACTTCCTGTGTCAGACACAGATACTCAGCACTAAGCAGGATAAACATATTCTGTTAGTGTTGTTTACTAAGGAGTGGATTAATGAGTCCTTCTTGACTTCCTCTTCTGAACACTTTCATCATAAAGATAACATGTGAAGCTGAATGTTCACAGAGGAGTAATGTGTTGTGATGTTGATTTAGAAAACATAATGTTTTAAACTCCCACGCTTCAGACTTTCAGAGATTTACAAGATAATCTGTGTTGGACGAGGACTGGGAGATATGGACCAAAACTCATATCTCCATACTGATGAGCTGAATGGCGATACTCGATATATATCGATATGTATTTTATTAACAGTGAAAACACATGAAAAATAAAATACCTGATTGTGAATTTAAAAAGTAATATTATAAAATAAATGTTCCTTAAATACAATAAGAGAGAGAGAGAAGAGGAGCAGACAGTCAGTCATCATCAGTGAGATGAGAAGAAGGTGACCTGGCACCTCTGTAACGTTATTTTAATGCGACTTAAACTATATCGATATGAACGATATTGTCTTACTCTATATCTTGTTTGAGAATATATCGATATATCTTAAAAACTGGATGTATTGCCCAGTGCTCCCACAGGCCTGTGGAGAGGGGCTCCGACATAGATCATGTGGAGAAACAGTTCTCAAGAAGTCAGCCTGAGTTGAATACAATACAACTCATGAACTCTGTAACTGTGCAGCTTATTCCTGTTCCTGGTGCTGCTGATTCTCCCTTTGCTTTGTTCACTTCTCTGCAGCGCTGCTAGAATCAACATAAATGAAAATATCTATTAAAAAAACCAACAAAAAAAACAAAGGGGCCTCTCTGACAACTTCTCGAAATGAACCGCCTGATCTGAGTGAAGTTTGCTCTGCGTTCAACCATGGAGACGTGTGACGTACAGGTACGGCAACACCACTTAGACGAAACCACACGCAGAACTTCACAAACACAATGTGTTGTCTTTCAGATCGGATCTTAGAGAAGAAAAACAATTCATCAGCTGCCCTCAGAGCAAAAGTAGCAAGTAACAGCACATTCATAGAAACGTGGTGGAGTTTTAAGTGATAAATATCCCCCCAAAAATAATACTCAAATAAATTATAGATACTCAAAAATGTAAAAAATGTTCATTATCTACCGTTTGCCTTTTATTTTTGGCGTGTAGATATCACAGATTAACGCCAGATAACTGTAAAAAAAACAACATCCACATTTTTCCTTTGAAACAGAAGACAGGTCTGAGGTAAGGGGCTGCACCTGATTTAGATCTCCCTCTGCTGGGCTGATGAGGGAACTACACCTGCCCTCAGTTAGAGGAAGGAAATAACAATGTTGAGTTCATCGCAGCTGTCAATGAGTGTGCTGTACTTTGTACATGGACACAGACAGACAGACGTACATGTGACTTTTGTTGATAAGGCTTGTCGTGACCCGTAGTGGTTTCTCTGTGTCTGGTGGTGACTGTAATTAATGACTTCCTGTCCACAACTCTGAGAACTATTTGTGTGTGTGTGTGTGTGTGTGTGTGTGTGTGTGTGTGTGTGTGTGTGTGTGTGTGTGTGTGTGTGTGTGTGTGTGTGTGTGTGTGTGTGTGTGTGTGTGTGTGTGTGTGTGTGTGTGTGTGTTCTTCAAGGTGTTTCCATGCTAAGCACATATCCTGTAATGTTTTATTTTTGCACCCGAGCGACAGAGAGGCTGTGACAGGAGCCCGTTCTTATCCCATTAGAACGCTTGTGTGTATATCCGGGAGTGTTTGTGTGTGTTTGTGTGTGTGTGTATGTGTGTGTCTGTGTCTGTGTTCAATCCAGGTGCAGAAACATAAAACCTGATATGGAAGAGAACAACGGTTTTCGGTGGAGATCATCAGATGACTTTCGGGGTCAAGAGGTTACATTTTTTCCCCGTGGTTAAAACAGAACCTGTGCTGCCCGGGCATGTTTCAGAGGCTGAAGGAGTCAAGACCACTCTAACTGAGACCAAGACGTACCCGAGACCAGAGAGACCGAGACAAGACCAAGACATTTAGGGATCGGGACCGGGACGAGACCAAGACCACAGATATCTCTGAAAAATCCTCATCTTGTGTGCAGGGGGCGATTCACTCACTGAGACCGTAACACCAGGAAGGTTGCAGCCGTTACCGGGGTAGAAAATCAAGCTACAAATACATTGAAGTTATGTGTTCTTTCAGAAAGAGGCGTTTTCCTTCTAATCACAGTAATGACATTGAAAAATATCCTCTCTGTGGTGGTCTTGAGTACTTCTAGTCTGACATCGAGACAAGATCGAGTAAAAATGCTTTCGATTCCGAGACGAGATTGGAGACCTTCCAAAAAGTGGTCTCCAGACCGGCCTGGAGACCACAACAGATCTCAAATACTACACCACTCAGCTAAAGGAGTAGAGCTGTTGGGGGTCAGCCCAATGGTCCCACATTTCTAAGACTTTTCTCAAAATGAGGCCCTATGTTCCCACAGGGTAGGGTTAGGGTAAGTTAGCTGATACAAACTTATGAAAAAGGAAATGTGGGAACATAGGCACGCTCCCGTTTAAAACCGTGAATAGGTTCTGTACAGTTTATTTTAATTTACTTAGCTGTTACTACAACTTATTTTTTTATTTTATTTGTAACTTTTTTGTAGAAGCTGGCTCAGGGAGAAACGCACAAAAATTAAAATGTACCTGTACTGTCCTGTACCTGTGCAAATGGCAATAAACATCTATTCTATTCTATTCTATTCTATTCTATTCTACCACCCAAAGTCCCTGACGCCCAGCCACCACCATCGGACTGTGTTGTCCCTTGATTGACTGATTAATTGAAGTGGACAGACCGTTATGATTGTGTTGAAGTTTCTCATGGAGGGTTTATGGGAATTGAAATCCCCTTGAGGTGCACAGTTTTATCTACTTTTATCCATGCTCCCTTTAACTTTACACATTTGAATCCACTACTTGGATCCTGATAAAGATGTGTCTAAATGTTTTCCTCTGTCTACCTGAATGTTTTTTTTTCTCCATAACCAGAAGAACAGGACTCTTATCGGTGTCAGCATCACAAAACAAACCCCCGGAGCTGGTTCACTGCCAGCGTGCAAAGCAGAGCCACAGTATGCATGCAGCTGCAGAGATTAAACTCAGCCAAATTCTGGAGCTGCTTCATTAATAATGATTGTAATGTTGAGCTGACAGAATACATTGATAGGTTGACAGCGCTCCCAATCCCATTCAAACACAGTTGACATAATTTACACACGCCGCAGAAGTTTTCACAGCATTTTAGCGTTTTACAGTTATGTAGGCGAATGATTTACTTATGTGTGCAACTGCATATATTAAATATCCCAGTAGAGAAATTGTAAAAATGATTTATTTGTTAGATTTTATGTGAACATACAAATTGCTGTTATGTAAACTCTGAGTAATGTTGCCTCAGGGCATCATTTGTAAATCTTGGCTCAACTCAATATGATGACTTTTATTTTACGTCATCCTCCAAATAACTTGAGTACATTATTTTCCTTTTTTTTTAATTTCAGATTTATTTTTCAGCTTTTTATGCCTTTATTCTAGAGACAGGACAGTGGCGACAACAGACACACACACAAAAAAACCAGGCTTGAAATGACTCTCTCCAAACTGACAGGATATCTAAACTTTGTGTTTGTTCTTTATTACCACTGTTTCATGGGAAGTGAAGATTTTTTTGACCATCAATGAACTGCAATGTTTCTATCTCCAACCTTTAGGGTTGGATTTCTTGGCACCCCAACAGAAGGGTAGGTGTATAATAAAAAAGAAGGACGGTACGGATCAGTTATTTTTGTCCCCTTTGCAACTTTTGACAATGGAAACGCCAATAAATGTGCACCATAAGGTACCGAGCCAAACCAAATTGGTGGAAACAGGACTGTCAGCAATGCACATTCAAGTATTTCCCTCATACACTCACTGTTCTCTCTTTTTGTAGGCCAACATACTATATTTACTCTATTTACCTTTTTCAGAATTATTTATTTCTATTGATACCCCCCTTTTGTATATGTAGCCTACATATATATATATATAAATATATACACATATATATATTTATATCATATATATATTTAGTGTCTTGCTTGAGACAGAAGCTACAGAATTGTGTTCTTCTGTGTTCTGTTCAGGAGTCTGAATGACAATAAATAAATCTTGAATCTTGAATCCAGATGTTCATGTTATTTATAATGTACTGAACTATAGGCCTGCTCTACCTACCAGCTCATTTACTTCACAGAAATTAACAAATCATTTTCGTATATTGTGCACAAGGAATTAAAAAACAACGGTGTCCCTTTAGGGATTCTGATTGGTACCTAACCAATGACGTGGCTTCGAATGGTCTCTTACATCCTGCCTGTCAGCCAATCAGATGATCGAATCAACGCAAACTGCCGTTAGCGCGTAACGGAGCAATAACGTAAGCAGTTTATACTTTTATTTAAAAAAAATAAATAAATTAGATAAGTCTTTAAGCAGTGGTTGGAAATAATTACCAGTTAACTTTAATATTTTGTCGAAGTTTAACATATAAACTGACAAAATAATACAAAAAAAGTCTGAATTAATATTAAAGTTAGCGAGTTTATCTAAGATATGTGACGTGTTTTAGCTGCATGTGAACCATCAGACTGGTTTACAGCTTCTATAAGTAGAAAGTATTTATATATTTCTTTTCATATTAAATTAATTGTGAAATAATATTTTTGCAGGTAAAACTTATTTAAATGTTGTATTTAACAGTATTACAACAAAGGTGTTTTGGTACTTCCTGTGTCAGACACAGATACTCAGCACTAAGCAGGATAAACATATTCTGTCAGTGTTGTTTACTAAGGAGTGGATTAATGAGTCCTTCTTGACTTCCTCTTCTGAACACTTTCATCATAAAGATAACATGTGAAGCTGAATGTTCACAGAGGAGTAATGTGTTGTTATGTTGATTTAGAAAACATAATGTTTTAAACTCCCACGCTTCAGACTTTCAGAGATTTACAATATAATCTGCATCGGACGAGGACTGGGAGATATGGACCAAAACTCATATCTCCATACTGATGAGCTGAATGGCGATACTCGATATTTATCGATATGTATTTTATTAACAGTGAAAACACATGAAAAATAAAATACCTGATTGTGAATTTAAAAAGTAATATTATAAAATAAATGTTCCTTAAATACAATAAAAGAGAGAGAGAGGAGGAGCAGGGTGAAGAGGGACAGTCAGTCATCATCAGTGAGATGAGAAGAAGGTGACCTGGCACCTCTGTAACGTTATTTTAATGCGACTTAAACCATATCGATATGAACGATATTGTCTTACTCTATATCTTGTTTGAGAATATATCGATATATCTTAAAAACTGGATGTATTGCCCAGCCCTGCGTCGGACACACTCCAGTGCTCCCACAGGCCTGTGGAGAGGGGCTCCGACATAAATCATGTGGAGAAACAGTTCTCAAGAAGTCAGCCTGAGTTGAATACAATACAACTCATGAACTCTGTAACTGTGCAGCTTATTCCTGTTCCTGGTGCTGCTGATTCTCCCTTTGCTTTGTTCACTTCTCTGCAGCGCTGCTAGAATCAACATAAATGAAAATATCTAAAAAAAACAACAAAAAAACAACAAAAAAACAAAGGGGCCTCTCTGACAACTTCTCGAAATGAACCGCCTGATCTGAGTGAAGTTTGCTCTGCGTTCAACCATGGAGACGTGTGACGTACAGGTACGGCAACACCACTTAGACGAAACCACACGCAGAACTTCACAAACACAATGTGTTGTCTTTCAGATCGGATCTTAGAGAAGAAAAACAATTCATCAGCTGCCCTCAGAGCAAAAGTAGCAAGTAACAGCACATTCATAGAAACGTGGTGGAGTTTTAAGTGATAAATATCCCCCCAAAAATAATACTCAAATAAATTATAGATACTCAAAAATGTAAAAAATGTTCATTATCTACCGTTTGCCTTTTATTTTTGGCGTGTAGATATCACAGATTAACGCCAGATAACTGTAAAAAAAACACAACATCCACATTTTTCCTTTGAAACAGAAGACAGGTCTGAGGTAGGGGGCTGCACCTGATTTAGATCTCCCTCTGCTGGGCTGATGACCCGTAGTGGTTTCTCTGTGTCTGGTGGTGACTGTAATTAATGACTTCCTGTCCACAACTCTGAGAACTATTTGTGTGTGTGTGTGTGTGTGTGTGTGTGTGTGTGTGTGTGTGTGGCTTTTAGCCAGTTTGATAGAGAAGTTGTTATCTGCGTCGGACACACTCCAGTGCTCCCACAGGCCTGTGGAGAGGGGCTCCGACATAAATCATGTGGAGAAACAGTTGCACAAGAAGTCAGACTGAGTTGAATAGATGGATACAGTAAAAACAAGTGGAAAGCTGAAAAACTGAAACCCATTTAACTCTCTCTAGTTGTAGTCTTTATGTGGGCTTAGCAAGAAGAGGCAAGGGCATAGCTAACTAGGACTCAAGTCTCCCCTGTAGTGGACTAAAGATATTCTTATGCCTGAGGTTTCTTTGGTTTCCCACGGACATAGTAGACAAAATTCTAAACTTTTTTTCACACTGGGAAAATAAGGATATAAAAGGTGCACTTGTTTTTTTGTTAAGCACCTTAAAAGGTACATGCTGCCAATTACTGAAGCTGAATGATTTGATAGTGAATGGCATTAGATTTCAGAGCCAACAAAGCCTCCTGCCCCCCTTAAAGGTCTCTGGCGGCCCCCCTTTGGGAACCAATTGTCTAAATAGTCATTGCCTCGCCTTGCACAAGTTCTCCTTGTTGGGCTTTCATAATGAGGTAAGCAGAAATGTAAGTTTGAGGTCGGAGCTGCTGTTCGATATCCTTTTTCTGATGATTCTTGGGGTGGTGATAAAATCGCATCTCCAATCACCAGTCCCCTAAAACCAGAGGGACATGAAAAGAGCCCTTCATCATAAGATACATTTGTATTTAAAATCATTTTCTGTATTTAATTATCTTTTCCTTCCTTCTCTTTCTTTGCTATAAACGTATGTGTTACGTCATTCACCTGCAGGATTGTTGTTCATGTGCGTTTCCTTTCTCCGCACTCAAAGCTTCTTCCAGATTTATAATGAAGACTTGTGAACCTCTCTTTGTTCTACAGCATATTTCTGCTGTTGGCATCCAGAGTGTGGATAAACCTGAGCTTCATAACACACCCCCCCCCCCCCCCCCCCCCCCCCCACTCCCCCCCAACACACACGCCCACCCAGCAGCTCATAATTTCACCCCTTCAGAGGTACCTATCTAATCCCCCCTCACTCCCTTTTTTTTGTTGCCGGGCTCCTGTTACTTAGCTACCAGTTGCCACGGTTGCTTGGGCTGATAGGGTTACCTTGGCAACCAAACCCATCCCATTGTGTGGCGAACCAGCCACAGTGGGCCTGTCCCAAGGACACACACACGCACGCACGCACGCACGCACGCACGCACACACACACACACACACACACACACACACACACACACACACAAAAACACTCATAACCCTCCTCCTCCTCCTCAAGTGCACAACAACCCCCATGCTTTCCCAACTCACACAGATAGGTACACATGCAAGCACACACTCAAAAACACACACACACGCATACACACACACACACACACACACACACACACACACACACACACACACACACACACATGCACTGCCACCGCCTCTCTGCACACAGCAGTAGTTCGCACACACCTGTGAGCTGCTCCAGGTTGTTGTTATTTTACAAAGAAACCTGCAGCTTCACCTGTGGAGAATGCTGCTGTGTGTGTGTATGATTGTGTGTGTGTGTGTGTATGTGTGTGTGTGAGAGAGACAGACAGAGAGACTAATACCTTATTAATAATCCAACCTGTTTCTATCCCACCCACAACGTTTGTTAGTCTGTATTTTCCTCTTCCTCATATTTCTTCCACTCTCTTATTTTGCTTCTCTTTGATATAAAAAGACAGCAAATTGTTACTCGAGATACATGCTGTGTGTGTGTGTGTGTGTGTGTGTGTGTGTGTGTGTGTGTGTGTGTGTGTGTGTGTGTGTGTGTGTGTGTGTGTGTGTGTGTGTGTGTGAATGAAGGTGTGTGTGCATGTCATGCTGTCAGCCAGGTGCTAATGTATCACAGTCAACCTGTTAACATAAACACTGTCACTCTGTGAGTCAGCGTCACACACTGTTTTTATATAAACTCAGGATGAATGATCAGAAAATCACCTTTTTATTTTCATTTGAATGTAAACGCTCACTGCACCTCCTCCTCCTCCTCCTCCTCCTCCAGTCTACAGGAGCCAAACACACGGGGGAATAAACCATGATGTCATCAACCAAAGGTCATTCATTCAAGCATCACTGAAAGAACATAAAAACAGTCATTCAAAGGACTTGAGGAGTGAGAAGTGAGAGAATCTGAACTGAATCAGTCTCCACATGAACCCCTTACATGAACATCAGAGAAAGCTCAACAGGTTTTTTAAAAACCTTCATGTTCCCTCGCTCACCACCAGGGGGTGCTGTTGATTAATGACAGATTCAAACTCATCGGCAGGAAACAAACAAAGACTTTTTGAAAACAGCTGAACTGAAAAAGGAAAAAAACAAAGAAACATTCTGCACAGTTTTGTTTCATTTGAAAAGCCAGATTTCAAATTTAGAAAATACTGTAATTTAGCATCACAATGAGATTGTTTTGAGGATGAAGTCAGCTAATTATTAATAAGGATGAAGCACAAACATTTGATGTAAATAGTGTTCATCAAAAAGAAAAATATTCTGAATGCATCATTATTCACCACCTTTAACTTTTAAGTTGCGCTTTACTGTAATTGCACCGCACGTGAGCAGTGTACACTAGAGGAGGCACAAAGAATTCTTACCTTCTGAGATTTCAAATAGATTCATAACTTCTAAAAATCATTTTTTTTGGCTAATCAGTCAGTCCCTGCTAAGTGCTAATGCTAGCTCTTTAACTCAGTAATAAATTCAGCTCACAGATGACTGGAGTAGATCCTGAAGTATGTACTACTTCAAAAATAGACTTTGAATCATGAATCCAGAATCCTTTTGAATCAAAAAAAGATTTTTAATCGAATTGTGACCCCCAAGAATTGAAATCGATTTGTGTGACACCCAAAGATTCACAGCCCTCGTATACAGTGGCTCTAAAAAGTTCTGTTTCAACATTGTCTGTGCACATTAGAAATTTGCCCCGCCAGCATATAAGCTTGAACTTACAGTTTGCAGCACCCACAAACTTGTTGTGTATATGTGTAACCGACACTAGAAGGAGAATTTACTGCAGGTAATATAATCTAGTTCTGCAACTTAAAGCTTATTACTTCCACCGTTGATCAATCTGCATTTCATTTTTGTTATAGAACTGATTTATTAGAAATCAGAACATTCTTCTTAATTGGCCCCATTGAGCTTGTTTTCCATGTCTCAGTCTCGGAGCACTCTGGTCTCGGTTAGTCATGTTTTGACTACAACACTACATATCTCTGTAGTTCCTGTTTGCAGTTATGTGACAATTAACACAACAAGACAGCAGTTGTGATATTCCTCTCATTAGACTTATAATTCAGCCGACTGAAATAACAATATTTATTCTGTTTTAATATGTGACTCTGTGTATTTTCTGACAGCAGGCAGGGAATCACAGCATGTCACGCTTCACCAGCGGGCTGCATTCATGAGCGCAACGCCGTCTCCATAGGGTGAATAAACGTGCTTTACATACCGCACGGGGGGGATGTGTGTGTGTTAGTGAAGGTATTTTTTAAAAAGAAGTGCAGTGCAGTCAAACATTACGGGATGGCAGAAGATTGAGTTCATCTGTTAAGAACTTTTGGTCTAACAGGTGATTTATTGGTGGAAAAGTGTGTATTTGATTTAGTGCCTGTATATGTGGTTGAGTTTTAGTGTTTGTGTGTTAAGAGCAGGCGGGTTGCACTTTAACAGCATGCTGCATTTGTGGACGCAAAACAGTCTCCACAGGATGAATAAACATGCTTTACATGTGGCAGCTCATTACTGCCCGGCTGTGTGTGTGTGTGTGTGTGTGTGTGTGTGTGACTGACAGAGAACTGTTAATGCATGCTTGTGTGTGTGTTGGTAGAATAAGCTTTTATGTCATTAGCTGAGGAGAAATGTAAAAAAAATAAAAAAATGTGTGTGTTTGTTTTGCAGCGCAGCAGAAATGATGTTTTGCATATCGAGTAATGGCCATTATAACAACCGTGTAAGCAGCCACTCGCAGTACGTGCAACACAGATGTATAAACAACAGAATTGCAGGCAGAAACAGCCCATTCATCTGAAAGGCACACTTTATATTTATGTTTTTTAATACTTGTCGTGTGTTGCTCAGGGGCCTGACCTGTGGCTGTCGACACTTTGGGGAAATGTCATTTTGAGTCGTTTGTTTTTAGCTTGTTTGTCATGCATTTAAGAGTCAGGATGCTTTAAGAATGAAATCAAAATTGCCTTGAATAGTTAACCCTGTAGGGTTGGACGGCGTTGCAGTGGTTAGCGCTGTTGCCTCACAGCAAGGAGGTTCCTGGTTTGAATCCCCATTGAGCTCTCTGTGAGGAGGTTGCTCTCCATCAAACCAAATGGACCTATTTGTTACATTATTACTAAACACACTTTAAAAAAAACCTTCACCATGTTTTTCTAACACTAATACGTGTCCTTACTCCATCCTCTCCGTCTTCTGCCTGCTCCACTTTTCAGAAAATGTGTGCTCAAACAGGCTGTTTGGAGATTTTCCCTTCATGACATCACAAAGGGCAGTAGCCCCGCCCCCAGGTGAGTGACACTCCCACAGCTAGGTGTTTGTTCTGCCCTCTGAGTCTGCCTTCTCACCGTAAACAATAGGACATGGAGGGAGAATGACAGAGTACACCCAAGCCCTTCCAGAGAGGGGGCGTGGTCAGACACAGCTCATTTACATATTTAAAGGTACAGACACAGAAACAGCCTGTTCTGAGCAGGGCTGAAATAGAGGGGTTTATAGACATGATCAAATACAGGATCAGAGTGGATTTAGAACAAGAAACTTCACACACATGTTTTGAGGAGCTCTGACAATTATTTAAACAATACATCATCAATCTTCATGTTGTGTTTTCACGGACTACATAAAACAATCAAGTCTCTCTTTTCTTTGAGCATCACTGTGTGTAACCTCTGGAGATATTTTTGCGTGATTGCAGACTGCTTCAGTAAAATGTATCTCAGGTTGTTGCCTGGAAAACGTGTCCACAGTTCAGAACACACATTTTAATACAAAGTCGTTAAGTGATCTAGTTAATCCTACCTGCATGAAGGTTATCATTCTGACTTTTTTCGCTGTTTTAAACAGAAATTCTGATTTAATTTGTCAATAATTTATGCTAATTGTCTTTAAATATCAAACATTTTTCCCCCCTGACTTTTCCAGTTCAGCGGTCGAGCACTCATGCGTTGAATAATTAACGTCACCTCATCGCCTGCCTGTGTATTGAAGTGTGTCATGCTAATTAATTTGCATTAATCTCTTACATTTAATGTGTCTCATATATTAACCACACACTGACCCCCCCCCCCCCCCCAACCCTCTTTAATCAGAGCTCAGCATGGGTTAACCTACCTCTTCGAGTCATACGTGCAAATGGAGGGATGAGTATTTTAATTCATTTGAGTTTTTCATGTTTTTCTCTCCTGTGACAGTCTGGTGGTTAACTGTCACGGGGCGGAGGGGCCTTTCTGGGAATTGAACCTGCCACTTTATGCTTGAGGTATCTAACCCTAGCAATCTTGAAATATCACTCCAGCAGATGAACGCACCTTTAAAGGGTGCGTTGTTAGTTAGTTAATATAACATCTATAGTGCTTTCACACTTTCAGAAAACTCAAAACTCTCAGGAGCTGCATGTGTGAACGCAAACAGACACATTTTTTGCTCTGACTTCACCTGGAGTTTCTCCTGCCAGACCTCAAGTATTTTTCCTCAGCAAGTGTGAGTGAGCTGATGTGAGAACGCAGCAGGAGAATCTACCTCGAGTGAGTGGGAGGGGGGAGTTATTTATATTTACAGTTCATGGAACTAATTTGTGACTTGTTTTACATGAAAATAATTAAAATTTGAGCTGAAGGTCCTCACAAGTACAGCAGGATCAGTGCTGAGATTTATGTGGTGGCTTTGACCAGCAGCTGTGATCACTGTGAGGAGCGATTTTATTTTTTCTATCAGTCTTTTTTGGGAAAAAAAATTGTGTGATTGAGTGTGTGTGTGTGTGTGTGTGTGTGTGTGTGTGTGTGTGTGTGTGTGTGTGTGTGTGTGTGTGTGAGAGAGAGAGAGTGTGTGTGTTTGCATGCATGCTTATACATCCGTCCTTACATCTGCATACATTACTGTGTCAGTGTGTGATCACATAGCTGCATGTGTGTCCTTTTTGTGTCATTTTGTACAAGTGTGTGTGTGTGTGTGTGTGTGTGTGTGTGTGTGTGTGTGTGTGTGTGTGTCCCAGCCAGGAGTCAGCAGCAGACCTCTTCCTCGACGCCCACTCACACTCCCTCCAGCTGACTGGCACCATGGCAACCGTGAGATCCAGCCAGCCGAGCAGGCAAGGCAACCAGGGTCCTGTGTGTGTGTGTGTCTGTGTGTGCTAGTGTGTTCATATCTGTGTGTTAAGGTGGGGGTAACTGATTTGCCCCCTCAGATCTTGTTAGTGTGTGTGTGTGTGTATGTGGTCAACATTTACATATATGTGCATAGAACCTTGTTGTTCTACATGTGTTAGCTCATGCATACATACACATGTTTCTGGGAGTAAGGAGCACATATGCATTTGTATGCATGGTGAATGTTCATTTAGGCATGCCTAGTGTGATTGTGTGTGTCTATAGGCGTGTGTGTGTGTGTGTGTGTGTGTGTGTGTGTGTGTGTGTGTGTGTGTGTGTGTGTGTGTGTGTGTGTGTGTGTGTGTGTTGCTCGTCCATTGCTGCATCATAGTGAGGAGGTTGTTTTTTTCCATAAATGCTTAAGGAAAAGGATCAGGGCTTAGCGAGGCCGAGCTATGTTCTCCGTCCTCACCCTTAACTCCTGTCTTCTCTTTTTATGAGCAGAGGGCAACGACTGTGTGGGATTTGTGCCAAAGGACAAATACATGAGTCAAAATGGTCATAAGACCGTGCGGCCTGGGTGGCGAGACAATCTGTATGTAAAGAGCCAGGCATGCAAAAGGAAAAAAAAGAGGAAGATTTGTTTGCTTAAATTGCAATTTGAAGCTCTTTTGAGGAGGTTTAAATTGGTGACACAGACTGTTATTTTAAATGGATGAAGCCTGAGTGACGTCACCCGTCTGTTCCTGCAGGGGGCGCTGGAGTCCCATCGATGGCGGTCTCCATGCTGGAAATGCTGTCTCAGTCTAACTTTCAGTCAACCTAACGACAGGCTGAGAGCTGGAGCTGAGGCGGGTTTTAAACCTCCTGACAAACCGTTACACCGCGCCCACCTGTCAATCAGGTCAGCTACACA
>NC_089206.1:1517295-1524795 GCF_963930695.1 Labrus bergylta
GGGCAGGGGGTTTGTGTCAGCAGACCTGAGAGGAGGAGGTAGGACAGTGGGGGGTGTGGGGGGGGGCAAGTTATGGAGGGCTTTATAGGTGATATGAGGAGTTTGAGGTGGATATGCTGGAGGATGGAGAGACAGTGGAGGTTTTGAGGGATGGGGGGGTGATGTGGTCAGGGGTGCAGGAGTGTGTGTAAAAGCCGTGCAGCGTGTTCTTCCTCTGTCTGGATTCAGTTTGATGTCCTTCTTGTTGAACTATTTTACACACTTCAACTCAACTCTTCATTGAGTGAAGACCCTGCAAATATTAGAAATGTGATCTTTAATGGTCCTCAATGACTACAATTAATAAACATACAGCGCAGTTATAAAATAAACACGAGTCTGCATCTATCTGATATCATGCACTGCAAAGTCGTGATCATTGTTGGTTTTGTAGATTTAAGTTAAAGTTATTTTTTCTTGGCACCAAATGTCACTTTCAGTGATAAAGCTGGACAAATAAATTAAAGTCAGGTATGACTGTCTCTTAAATGTCCACTTTTTAGGCCACTGAATAAGAATGTAGGTCACCTAATTATTAATCCTTTTTAAAATCAATTAAATAGATGAAGTGGACCGATGAGACTGATCATCACAAACAGCAGATCAACTCAAGGAAAACGTCTTTATTTATTTTTTAGAATCATTTCACATGTTGTTGATTTTTGGGTGTTCTACTCTCACTTGTCCTCCCTTCTGCTTGAGTAACTCCCCCTTTGACATCTCCGGGACCGTCTGTCTGCAGCGTGCTGCGCGTTTTTTGGTCATTTTTGGACACTTCCTGCTTTATTCAGATCGAGCTGCGTGTCGCCTGCATGTTGTCCCGTTGACTCAGTCCCGGTAAACAGCGGCTGCTCGTCCGGTGGTGTGTCGCAGAGCATGTTATAGAACTACAGCTACCACAGGGGTTGTTTTCAGCTGATATCACCAGAGCTTCACCTGTGATCGTTTTGTGTTTTTTGAGGAGGGAGGAAACGAGGCGTAGCGTTGCGCTCTGAGGGTGCAAGAGGAGGAAAGAGGAACCGGATTCAAACAGGTGTCCGGTTGTGTCGCGTCGGCCGGAGCGCGGAGGAGGAAGAGGCAGAAAATAACGACAAAGAAGAAAACACATTCAGGACTGTGTTTTTTATTAACTGTCCAAAAACTGTGTCGTCATTGGAGAAATAAAAATCGCTCATTTCAGGACGTGTGTGTCTTGTCAACGTGTGCGCTTCTCCGGCTCCTCGGTGATGGAGACCCCGCAGCCGAACCTGCAGAACCCCGTCTGATAAATACACCTTTTTAAAAAGAAGAAATAAGCAAAGCTTGACAGTCGTGTGTATCATTTCGTTCTCTCGCTCCGTCTGTGTCTCTCAAAGGAGGAAGAGGAGGGGGAGGCGGTGACCGACACCCCCCACGGGACAGGCCGAGCGACCCACGCTTCTAACAGGTGTGTCTGAGGAGGGCTCCGTCCTGCACAGCCTCCTCCAGCTCTCATTGTTCCTATCAGACCCCAAACAGGAGCTGATTGTGGACTTACATTGTGGACGGTTTGGCATCCCAAAGAGAGAGAGCTTATTCCCTTTTTTTCTTTCTCTCTCTCTCAGCTCTCCGTTGGTGCGTAATATCGGTGAGGAGGAAGGGGGAGGAGGAGGAGGGATCCAAACGCCTAATTCTGAAAAAAACGGACGGGACTTTGTGGTTCGGTTATGTTTTTGAGGAAATGAGGAAATGTTGAAGGGGTTAAGTGATCGTTTTGGAGCTTGAAGGCAAATTTGGAAGATTTGTTGGATTTTTCCCCCATTTTTCTTTGAAGGCTTTGACGGATTGTAACCCCCCCAAGCCACCGTTGCTCCCGTAGCTTCGTGCCCAGTTCGGACCCATTTTAACGGACAGCCTAAGTGGGTCGTAAAGGGACTATCTCCTGTTGAATTAACTCGTTTCATGATGACAACAAGAAAAGACAACAGTGTGACGGACGCGGTGACTACCTCCACCAACATCCAGCAGACCCAGCCGAGCAGCCGGAGTCCCAGCAGCGGGGGGGTTCCGGCGTCCGACGGGGCCGTTGGAGGCGCGGACATGTTCAGTGAATTTCAGGACTGGTGCCTGCGGACGTACGGGGACTCCGGGAAGACAAAAACCGTGACCCGGCGTAAATACAACAAGATCCTGCAGACTCTGCTCCAGGGGGACGAGGAGAACAGCAACGGGGTTTTCCTGCAGCACGAGAAGGGGAACAACCACATCAACGCGAAATTTAAATTCTGGGTCAAGTCTAAGGGCTTCCAGGTCGGGACCCTGCAGGACGCCAAGAACGGCTCATCGGACAGACCGGTGCTGTATGTCCCCATCAAGGCGACGGTTAGTGCACCTTCCTCTTTCACTCTGAGTCGCCTGTGTGTGTGTGTGTGTGTGTGTGTGTGTGTGTGTGTGTGTGTGTGTGTGTGTGTGTGTGTGTGTGTGTGTGTGTGTGTGTGTGTGTGTCCAGTCCACTGTGCTACCCGTATTTGCCTATAGAAATAAGGTGTGTGTGTGCGTGAAGCTGTACATAAGTTTCGCTGGCTCAGATCCACAGCACACACCTGTTCCAACACAGAGCTCAGCCTGTTGGTGGTTTTTGCACAAAGCCACAGTCTGACCTGCCTGTCCCAGTTCACTGACAGTCTGTCCCAGTTCACTGACAGTCTGTCCCAGTTCACTGACAGACAGACTGAAATGGAAAAGAAAGAATGCAAAATATATTTTCATGAGCTGTTTATAGATTTAGTTTGCAGACAATTACTTGAAGGGGAACCAGAACCAGGGGCGGGTCCAGACCTCTTTTTTGACTGGGTTGACCCAACTGGGACACTTATTTAGTGCTAGCATGAATTAATAGCATTTATTTACCCTCTTTATCTCTACCTCCAGTGTCTCAAACAGAATTATGCTCTACCTGGGTGTTTTAGTTAGTCAAACTTTAGCACATTTCTTACAAAATGCTTGTGTTGTAGTCAAGACCAGACCAACCAAGACCAAGACATACCAGAGACCAGAGTGCTCCGAGACCGAGACATGACCAAGACCATAAATATCAATTAAAAATCCTCATCTTGTGTGCAGGGGGCGATTCACTCACTTAGACCATAACACCTGGAAGGTTGTGGCTGTAACCCGGGGGATTAAAGTCAAATTATCAATTGAAGTTATTTGTTCTTTTAGAAAGAGGAGTTTTCCTTCTAATCTCAGTAATGATGTGGAAAAATAGCCGCTCAGTGGTGACCGTTCTTGATTTAAAATCCAAAGTCCTCCCAGTCCAACACCGAGACAAAACCGAAACAATCACAAAAGGTCATAAAGTGCAAATAGAGAGGGCTCGGGGCTCGTACCTACATGTAACCCATATGCTCAGACATAAATATTCTTATGAAGTACAACATGCACACACACATTCAAAGCTGAGCCATAAACTGATTAAAAAAAAGTTTTTAAAAGAGTTGAGTGTTGGGGCTCCTCTCAGGTCGTCTGACAGGTTTTTCCATTTACTCAGGGCTTTAAAACAGAAAGCCGCCTCGCCTGCTTTGGAGATTTGCTCAGAAGACCTTTACTTGTGGACCTGAGAGTTTAGCTGCTGTGTTGCTGATAAGCAGATCCTTTATGTACTGAGGGGCAAAGACATTCAGTGCTATTTAAAAAAATCAGTCCCGGTCTGAACTGGGAGCCCAGAGGTGCTGCTTCTCAAGTGGCAAGGCAGGCAAATGCTTGGGGCCCCACACCAGTAGGGGGTTAGAAACCTACCTAAGGGGGCCCCATCTGATTGCACTCACTCAAACCAGAGTTTGTCAATTAAGAAAAAAAAAGGAGAATTTTCCGTATATAGGAGAGAAAAAAATACAGGGAAAATAAAGGAAGAGGAATAATCGCCAAGACACTGGCAGACAGTGATGGTGATGAACGCCGGTTGGAGGGCCCCCCAATTAATTCATGCTTAGGGGCCCAACAGACTCTAGAATCGCCCCTGCAGGAGCCACACACACACACACACACACCTGCACCTTTCCTATCACAGCAGGTTGTCCCGCCTCCTCATTCCATATCTTCATCTTTTGCCTTCCTGCTCGGTTTACACAATCCATCAGCTGTACGTTAAAGAGTAACATTTCTCCGGCTTCACTCGATATTCTGTTATCACATCAGGTGATCCGTGTCTGCGGAGGCTTATTGATGCTGACACGTCTCACAGCGCTTATCCCTCAACCAAGAGTGCAGGATAACATCGGCTGCAGAACAAAATTAAAATGAAGACATGAGACGCTTCTGTTTCAACAAGACGTCTCGCCTCAATCAGAGCATTTACAGAACGGACAATCCAACACTCTCTCTCTCTCTCTCTCTCTGTCGCTGTAATTCACACTCTCTTGCTTCCCCAGAACAATGGCGATTATATACGGACAAAAATGGGTTTTCAAATGTACTTGGGAGGGCTTGAATATACCTGTGCAGCCCGCCCGAATTTCCTCTATGTAATGGAAACACAGCGGAAATCTTTGCAGACTCAGAAAGGAGATATACTGTATGTCTGAAGTCACAATTTAAAGTACTGTCAATGTGGATCTCTGCTTAGCCTGGTGGTCATGTTGGAGATCTGTAGTCCTCATTGCAGCAGCCCTACAGGTACGGCCTCGGACCTTTGCTGCATGTTGTACCCCGCTCTCCACTCCTGGCATTTCCTGTCTCTCTTCGGCGATCCTATCTAACGAAGGTGAAAAGTCCCAAAAATAAGTGCTGTCAAAATCAAATGTGCCACAGTGAAATGAAGTGAAAGTTAATTTTAGCCTGTTGCAACACAGTCCAAGAAGTTGATTTTAACTCAGTATCGCGTTTGACATTAAAAATTGAAATTCCCAGTTTAGGATTTTGTGGTTAGATTTGAAGGGGGGGGCGCAGCACAGACGAGCCCTGGCCACCCGGTGGCTCCGCCCCCTGACTATAACCTAAAATAACATCCACAGTCCAAATTGTTATGACTTTGACTTTATGGTTACCCCCATAACCAATGAAACCAATGAAAGAGGAAACAACAACTGACATTTAAAAGGCTGGGACCAGAAACACTACAGGTGATAGAAAAACAAACGCTTCTGTTATGACAACTGTGAGATAAAAAAGATAGTGACGATTATAAGTCATCCAGGGCGAGGATGAGTCAGTTGTAAATCAAAGAAAGTAGCTCTTTCTGTGTTGAATTAGGATTCTGTTATTATCTTTTTGAAGGGAGCACCAGCCTAAACAGTAAAGTCAGAACATCCAATGATGTAAACGAATTATGTATGAATGACAGAATCCTTATAATTTAGTGGTCAAATATTCACTAATCCTGTCCTGACCGCTGGGATTGATGACATGCAGTAAAGCAGCCACAGGTCGGAATTTGAACTCGGGATGCCCACTCTCGACGACTACAGCCTCAGTACAAGAGGCACACGCACTAATCACTAGGCCAAGTGCTCTGTTTGTAGAAAAACTTAAAAAATGTGCTCATCAGTGATAAATCTTATGTGGACTTTTTGTTTTCTGATTTGCACAGATCTGAAAAGGTTTTTTTTATTAATGACTGAAAAAACCCACTGATGTTTGTCGAGAGGAGGGTGCTGTATGCAAGATGTTGCAGAAACCTATTGATAGTGAATGTGTGTGTGTGTGTGTGTGTGTGTGTGTGTGTGTGTGTGTGTGTGTGTGTGTGTAGCCCTGACCTACATGTTTAAGATGTTTTTTTTTAAACAGAGAGTACTTGTTGAAAGTAGAGTGCAGCAGAGTGAGATGACTCAAAGATATGAGAGAAAGGAGGGTCTTCTCTGCGCTTTATTTAGAGATGATTGAGTCTCTATCGTGTTTATAATAAAACTCCATTTTGTCTGTAATCTTAAACAGGACTGTCACTGCAGTTCAGTCAGTGCATCTGATAAAACATGCAGGTCATGAGAAGGGTCTGAGGCGATGGTTTGGCATGGTACCTACCGCTTGAGCTAATTTCACCCTGACCTGTTTGATTTCATATTCAGATTTAAGATCAGGAGTGTCATAGTCAGGAGCGGGTGGATTGACATTGGTAGATGGTAGTTGGCTGGTGGAATCACTGGGATGAGGCCACGCCCCTTTCTGCTTACAGAAACATCAAAGTTACCTCAGGACGGTACAGTCCACAGCAGGACTCTTGTGTCCATTCAAAGCAGAAACATTCACAGTTCTTGGAAGTTCAAAGACTGTTGTTAGTTTCCTCCTTTTAGATTTTAGATTTATTTTTGGGCTTTTTGTGCCTTTACTGGAGAGACAGGACAGTGGATAGATTTGGAAATCAGGAAGAGAGAGAGAGAGGGGAATGACATGCAGGAAAGGAGCCACAGGTGGGATTCAAACCTGGGCCGCCCGCTTGGACGACTACAGCCTCCATACATGGGGCGCGCGCACTAACCACTGCACCACCAGCGCCCCGTTTTTCTTTGTTTTCTCTCGTCTTTCCTGCTCAACTTTAGTCTAGTTGAGAACGCTGCAAGGAGCCGCGTTTGTCAACAGAGCTGTCAATCAAGAACAAAACTCAGAATCAGAATCAGAATCAGCTTTATTGGCCAGGTATGTTTAAACACTCAAGGAATTTAACTTTGGTAAAATGTGTTCTCTTTGTACAAAGGTATAATATTAAATATCAACAATAAACACAAAAATAAACAAATAAACAAAGACTAATATGTACAAGGCTTCATAGGATAAAATAAGATAATTGTCATAAACTGTTGTCATTCCCATCAACGTTCCTCCTCTGTGAGAACAAACAACACAAATAAAAGCCTCCAGGTTCCAGGATGTAAACATCAGGTCATATTCTAGAAACAGCAGGAGAGGAGAGCTACTTGTGTTTTCCAGCTTGTTATCATTCTTTTCAGAAATCAATTCCCTGTGCAGGTTGAACCTCCTCTTCAGTCTCTGTGTGGAAACACACGTCCGGATGTGTTGAACTGTTCAGCATCTTGATGCTGTGTTTACAGCTCCAATCAGCATCCTGCTTTCTTCTGTCTGTGTCACGCTGAGCGGGGTCTGACCTGACTGCAGCAACAGCTGATCAGACAGCCACCGTGTTTATACACTGACACTGATACACAGATAGACTGTGTGTGTGTGTGTGTGTGTGTGTGTGTGTGTGTGTGTGTGTGAGAGAGAGAGTTAGTGTACTCCTCAGCTGATCTCTGAGGTACGGAGCAGTGTGGGCATTAAAGGTTGAGTACATTACCTTTACAGCGGTTACTATAAATCTCTCAAGCCACAACTCATGAATGAATTAGAGGCAGTAAAACACACACACACACACACACACACACACACACACACACACACACACACACACACACACACAGCAACTTGCATGTTATTAGAAATGATAGAGGGACAATATCAGAAGAGTTACATCTAATATAAATGTCTTTCATTATCACTCTTTTGCTTAAACCT